>NC_055683.1:19747957-20038288 GCF_017639745.1 Melanotaenia boesemani | reverse complement strand
GAAATGAAATAAAGAAAAAAGCTAAAAATAGATAAAATGCAAGATATAAAGTTTCAGCGTGGGGAATTCAACGGTTGTTTTGGTAATAGGCAGCAAATAGAAAAGTTTTTAACCCTGATTCAAAACTGCTGAGAGTTTAAGCAGATCTGCAGTTTTCTGGGAGTTTCTTCCAGCATAAAAGCTGAAAACATAGATTTACATCAACACCCCCCTCACATCAACAGATGAGTTTTCCATTGATTAGTTACTATTACAGAGAATGCTGACTACCCAAACATGATGAGGTGAAGTCTCCTGAAGGGGATATTTACTGGATCTAATAGGGGCACCAGGACAATTAAAATCTTAAGAACAAAACATAAATTTGTAAATAGTCTTTATTTCCAGGAATTTACAATAACAAGGCAGCATTGGTGTTAATTTTCTGCATGTAAAGGCTTAAAAGGTTTTATGGTTGTTATTTACCACTCAGAATTATAATGACCTAGAAAAAGATCTTAAACTGCATGAACACCTTGGCTACAAGAAGAGAACAACAGTGTCAAAAATGTATAAAGTATACCAAATGTATTTTTATTTCTTCATATTTAAACTTAATTATTACATTTATTGACATTTCAGGAAGCAAATCTGTATCATACAAATGGTAAAGAAAATAGACTTTTAGTCATGACAATCCAAAACTAACAGAACACAAGTAGAGAAATATTTTGTGTAGACTTTGGCTTTACTTTGAGTTCTTTTTTGCAGCTTTCAAATAAGATCTTCCCTCCTGGAAAACCATTTAATCATTCAGAGTCATTTCCATCCAGCAAACAGGATAAAACGTGCATCAACAAATCATTTGGATTTAATGACCTGCAATAGATGATTGTAATTATGCCACAAACCTTTTAACCTTCTCCACCTACTATTGTCACATGCAGGCTTTTCCACATGCATGCACGTCTGCTTGAGTCCATCTTTCCACCCATTTTAATCTGACAGCTGATATGCTTTCACTACGAATTAGTGTGTTTATGTTATTTTTAGCATAGACTCAGTTGGAATGCAGCTCAAGAGACTGAACATTTTCTTTCCTGATTAATTCATAGTTTAAACTGTTTGATGATATGCTACTGTTTGAAAAATTGAATTACTTAGAAGTGATACAGAGAGCAGATCTCCACTGAAGGAGATGATCTGTAAAGTGTGTGTCTTTGTGTGTGCTTAAAGGTTTGAAGTGAACGTACTTTCTCAGACTGAGTTTACAGATCATGATCAGAGAGATAAAGCCCGAGCAGGAAACATTTGTAGGCAGCAGCGTAAACAGACAGCTGCTCTCGCTGCTCAGTGTGACGGTGTGATGTGAGGGGAGCTGTCCTTGGTGCTGAATCTGGGGGGTGGTCTCTCAAATTCAAATTACTGCAACTTCTCATCTGCATCCACCTTCATTGTGTTTGGTTTCCAGTGCGCCAGAAACAAAACAAACACAGCTGGCCTCTTTTGGCCGTGAGCCACACAAGCAAGCCCCTTCTCCGCCAACAAATCCGCGTTTTACGAATGAATAATACACAGCGAGAAATGACAAATAGTCAAAGTGATGAAAGATTTAACATGTGAGAGCCTGAAAGCAAAATGGGTTTCATCTCTTGAATGTGACGCAACTTCTGGAGACGTTTTAAAAGAGGGGGCAGAGTGCGATCCCGCCCCTCTGGTTGCGATGCAGTGAACCCGCTCTGCGCAGAGCCGGGCACGCAGTATAAAAGCGGGTGCGCTCGCACGGACAGGAGTACAACAACAAGCGGGAAGTCGGTGCTGCTCGTAGACCAAAAAGAAGAAACAAACAAAAACCTCAACACAGACGCCAGCATGCAGGCGACAAAGAACGGATTTTGTTGGAGACTTTTTCTATTTTCCGGCGTATTTTTGGCGAGTTTATGTCAAGACTTTGCGGGACAGACGCAGTTCATTTGCACGTCCGTACCCAAGGATATGGACATATGCGCAGCCACGTTGCAGAACAGCGTGCCAGGAGAGGACTTGAAGACCACTGTTATGCAGCTGCGGGAGACAGTTTTGCAGCAGAAAGAGACGATAATTAACCAAAAAGAGACTATTAGAGAACTGACCTCGAAGTTGGCTCGGTGTGAGAGCCAGAGTGGCGCAGAACCCGGGGACGCGCGTCCCGGGGGCAGAAGGAAAGAAGGGGGGACCAAAAACACTATGGGAGATGTATCGAGGGGCCCCGCTGATACTTTGACGCAGCTATCACAGACTTTACAATCGTTGAAGCAGAGGCTGGAAAATTTGGAGGTAGGCTGATGTTTCTGCACAGATTTTTTTTTTTTTTTTTTACCGCTTTGACGCTGCGCAAATACCACCATTACAATAACATTTTGTTGATTAAAACCAATATTGACATAGACTATTAACAATGATAGTCTATGCTTGTCAATATGAAAAAAAAAGGACAAATATGAATTGAAGTTGCATATCCATTGTAACCCTTAAATATAAAAGTTAATCTCCAACCATTCCCACCTTCAGCAGTTAATAAGCTTTTTTTGCGTTTTGGCCCCAACAGCAATTCAGCAGAAGTAACAACTCGGTACAGGCGAACAGCCTGAAAGACCTGCTCCAAAGTAAGATCGACGACTTAGAGAAGCAGGTGTTGTCCCGAGTGAACAGCATCGAGGAGGGGAAGCCCGGACTCCGAAATGAGACGGAGCAACGTGGGAGAGTGGAGTCCACCCTCACGTCCCTACACCAGAGGATCTCTGACCTGGAAAAAGGTAGGGATCTGGAAAAGGTAGCGAGGGGCATCAGGGAGTGTTTGGTGAGAAGTATGATAGAGGCGAGGCTGGGGAGCGACGGGACAAAACAAAAGAAAAATCACTGCAGTTGACAAATTTAAATTTCAAATTGCTAAACGAAGGGAAAAGCAGTCTGTTGCATTCTGCAGTTTCCTGCTCTAATTCATGCAAATGAAACCCCGGCATTCAGTGAACGATCTCCCGCCTCCATTTGCTCTATTTTGAGAACTTATAACATGATGCTGTCTCAGTTTGGGACCCCTCTGGTGCTAGCAGTCAGCCAAACCGTGTTATGGAAGCAAAAAAAAAAAAAAAAAAAAAAAGTTTGAATGCATGAAAAAAAGATGAGATGAAAGTTAACATCACTGCAGTGATGGTTTTATCGTACGAGATTAAAGCAAATCTGGAGCATCACCATTGTGGATTTGTTGTGTAACGTGTAATTCCAGTGTAAATCCCCAGTGTGATAGGCTATATTAGTATTATGATAATGATAATTATATATATATATATATATATATATATGTGTGTGTGTGTGTGTGTGTGTGTGTGTGTGTGTGAGAGAGAGATAGAGAGAGAGAGAGCGAGAGTATGAATATTTAAAATGTGCCCTGTTACTTTATTCCCTCACAGGTCAGAGAGAAAACAGACCACTAGATAAATTCCAGTTAACATTTCCACTGAGAACCAACTACATGTATGCAAAAGTGAAGAAGAGTTTGCCGGAGATGTATGCCCTTACTGTGTGCATGTGGCTGAAGTCCAATGCCTCTCCTGGAGTGGGAACACCTTTTTCCTATGCTGTTCCTGGTCAGGCTAACGAGCTGGTCCTCATAGAGTGGGGAAACAACCCAATGGAGATACTAATAAATGACAAGGTATTAAGATGATAAACATATTGTTTCCCATTCTTTTATTTTACTTTTGGGGTTATAAGTCTAATCATTTCTGCATTTGAACTTGTTAAAGGTTGCAAAGCTGCCTTTTCTTATCAATGATGGAAAGTGGCATCATATCTGTGTGACCTGGACAACTCGTGATGGTGTTTGGGAAGCTTTCCAAGATGGTGTCAAGAGGGGTAGTGGAGAAAATTTAGCTCCATATCATCCCATCAAACCACAGGGCCTGCTGATCCTTGGCCAGGAGCAGGTATGGATTTAATATTTTCCAAATTCTCATCTAAGTACTTTTGTTATCTTCATGGTCCTGTACAAAATACTTATTAAGCATTTTCTTGCATTTTTTTATATAACATGACATATTTAGTCAAATGTAGAATGTCATTCATAATACAGACAGTAAATTAACAAGCAGACCAAGATGTTTATAGTCACACAGAAAAGTTTTAATATGTTTGTCCATCCTTGGCTGTTTTCAAAAATTTAATAAAGTAGTTAAATCTTTAAGTGAGTTCTTATTAAAATCTGGGTGCATCAAGGGTACATGTTGCTCTCTCAGTTCAGTCACATATCAGTGTAATCAAAAAAGTTCTTGTCCTCTTTATGTACCAGGTTTTTCATCTTTGTTAAAATAATTTTCCTCACCACAGGACACGTATGGGGGAGGATTTGACGCCACACAAGCTTTTGTTGGAGATCTGGCAAATTTCCACATCTGGGATCGTAAACTGTCTGTGGGAGAGATTTATAATCTGGCAACCTGCAGCAGCAAAGCTCAAGTGGGCAACGTTTTTGCGTGGATGGAGACAAGCCTTGATATTTACGGAGGTGCCTCGAAGTGGACATTTGAAGCTTGTCGTCAACTGAACTGAGCAGCAGGGAAGACAGACCCAGAGTGTCTGCAAAAGATACGGTTGTCACGGCATCGGTAAACACATTCGAAAGGTCAAGAGGAGATTGTCGCAGTCGAGTACCGTCTGGAATTTTGTTATAGATATTTGAAAATAGAATTTGTGGACGATTTGATAGATTTTTACCAGATTTCTCATGTGGGAGAAGTCACTGAAAAGAGTCACTTTGGCATCCTGTGGTGCTTGAATGCACATCAGGTTTAATTTGTGGTTTTCTTTGAAAAAGCTGGCGATGCCACCCCCGAGAGCAGAGGTCGCTCTGAGAGAGCAAATTGAGGAACCAACATCAGACATACAGTAGGAGGTCATGTAGTTTTTAGAAAACAGATGTCACGCTATTCAACAAAATGACTGACTTCTTCAAATGTCCTTTTTTTTTTGTCTCGACTGCCAGGAATTTTCACTGTGAAAAAGGGCAGAGTGGACTTTTTCAAAAGGAAGGTGTTCTTCAAGAGGTTAAGAAAAATAAAAAAAAGACAACATTGTTTCTCTGTCACTCCTCTTTCTCTACCACCACCTGCTTGACGTGATTTTGTGTGAAGAATGACGTATATTCATTGCCAACATTTGAGCCTGAGTGCCTTGGGCTGTTGAAAAGTATCTCAGCACATTCATCGTCCTTTGCAGAGTGTTTGTGCTTTTGTGTTTATTTTCTAGTGAATTATTATCAAAAAAAGGTGTTTGTCATAACACTTTTTGGATGAGGCTGGAAAAGATTGTTTAATGTGAAATGCAATTCATTGATGACAATGGCGCGTTTTACAGTTGCTTGAACTTCAGCAGGAATGTTCTCTGTACAGTAACAGCATGTCTTAACTTCTGTAATGCTGCGTCAGCATCTCTGATCTTTGCTTTTACTATCCTACTTTTAGGTTGAGGTTTTATACTGTATTGTTATACGCTTAAAGCATGGCAACACTGACAGAAAGAAAAAAAAGTTCTAGTTTTTGTAATAAATTGTGATACTTGAATCATTTGCCGTTTTAAACATGTTTATTTTTGCACTTTTATGACGTGTTGATGTGGGGATGAGCTCGTAATAAAAAGCACACATTTTTGCTTCTTCAAGACTCTACAAGTCCAGATCTTAAAAGTTATTAATATGATTAATAATTAATTAATTATTATTATGAATTATGAATTATTAATATAATTAAACCAAATTCATTATACTTTTTAAGGGGTGCAGTATGTTGTCAAACGGCACCACTTGTGTGTTTGAACTCTCTCTATTTGCCACTAGTGGTGTGAAAAAGATTAAATTATTAGACTTAAAAAAAAAAAACATGCTGCACCCCTAAAATATGTAATGAAGGATAGATGTTATCCATTTTTTTCAATAAACAGCCACCAATTAATATCCTCAAATCATTTTTTCTACATTTGGGAAGTTGTAGCAACAAGTGGAGCAGCGAGATTGTCATTATCTCCTCAGCACCTTCTCATGGATCCCCAAATGCTTTAAGGCCAACTGGGAAGCTATATCTCCTCCAGGAAGTCCCAGCTGGGCAAAGAAGCATCTTTATCAGGTCCCTAAACCACCTCAAGTGGGTCCTCTCAGTATGAGGGAACAACAGGCTTACATTAACTTCTTCTGGATTTCTAAACTTATTTTTGGTGATAAGCTAAGCCACATAGCAGAGAAAACAGATTTAATTTTATGTTTGTGAAGTTGTTTACTGACATTCATGGCCTGTTTGTTAACAGCCTGTCTGAAAAGGATCTTCTTCAATAATTAAAGTTGTAGTTTGGGCCACTAAAAATATTCTCCTTTCAGAGATAGACTGCATCAGTTTGGCATCCCAGTTTGGCTAATTACATTATCACAATGAACAAAAAGAGACAAAAATATTTCCTTGCTGGCTGAAGACTAATCCTCCATGCTAACACTGCAATACAGCAGCAAATTTAAAATCTATGACAACATGGTACAATAGCAACCAATTTTCTCAGAGGATAATTATTTTATACCCTGGTGAATTTTTGAACCGGCCATGATCAAAACAGCTATGAAGGAAAATCATTGTCAGGCTTAGACTTTTTTTTCAAATGTTTGACTTTTCACACACTTAGAAATATAAATGATATCCAGCATGTTCTCATTAAATTTTCAGGTCAATAAAATAAGAGTTTGGGGCTACATTGACATTTCTGTTATAATGTCACTAATCCTTAATTCCTCACATTTGCTTTACTGTACATTACATATGAAATGTGTTTTTCTCAAAAACTGTTTGAGGTCAGTAAAAAATCATTACATGAAACATAGCAGGTTGGATTTGAACAGAGGTGGTGAACTTCCTCCAATTTCTGAGCATATCAGCTTTCTTCATTGAAGGGTAAGTCTCCAATGTAGATCAAGAAAACTTCTACACTAACACTTGAGCACACTCTGTGTGGAGGAAGACAGAATCTATAAAAATGTATCTGCAAATTAATCATAGCCAAGGACAGAGGATGTTGAGGTTTTTCCTTTGTTACTGGTGAGATTGCTAAGTCCCTCCAGAGACGGGTCATATGTCCCACAAATTGGTTTCCATTCTCTGCCTCTGAAGAAGGGAGACATCTTCACATCAATAGGTTTTTCCCCAGACACCAGACTAACCTCAGCTCATACCTATCACACAGCCATTAAAAACAGCAGCTGGGTTTGGGATGTCGTGCGTCTTTTTTTCCTCCCAGCTATAGGATCAATCTATGTATTGACACAGAGAGACATGTGGATGTGTGAAAACAGTGAAATGAAATGAAATTTCCCGGAATAGATATTTAAGTCCTTATCCATATCCATATTCCATTTCTAGAACCAAACCTGGTCTCACACTCTGTCAGGTGTACAAATGGCTCAGCTGGATAATAACTGACCTGTTGACCCCTCCCCAGCTTTACTGGGTCCTAATTGGTGTGTGCTGCATGCACTCTGCTTGAGATTAGTTTAGAAGAGAGGTCAGATGTGAAGTGGTGCTTTTTCTACTATATCCTGTGCTTCTTATTCCACATAGGGTCATCATATGTGGCTGACTTTTTCTTTTTCTTTTTTTAAAGCTCTCTTTGGAAAGTAATTCATTTACGTCCTTGAAATGACAAATTGGGAATAAGGACAGAAAGAACTGAGCGGTTTCAATAAAATGCAAGTGTTTGATGATAAAAAAAATAAGTCATCAGGGGAAGGCAAGTTAATTTGAATAGCACAATTTAACAACAGGGTGACTCAAAGTGCTTTACAAAGACACCAAAGAAAAAATTAAAAGATAAAGGAAGAAGAAAGAACATTAGAAAAAGAAGGGGTCATCCAATGTGAGAATTTAGAGCACTTGTTCTGAGAGATTCCTGCTAAAAACATCGGTAAATCATTTAACTTTATCTAAATTTTGTCATGCTTTGAGGTTTCTCCTGATCACACTGAGAAGTGAACAGAATAACTCCATTTTATGATTATCCCTTCCTGCATGGATTTATTAGGCCTTTGAAGATCAGATCCTGCTAACAGGTCCACTTCTAGAAATTAAGCTTTAAAAGCTCTGTGATTTAATGCTAATATTACATAAAAAAAACATGTGGTTTGTAGTAAATTGGCAGCTATTCTGATAAATTCCCACACACAGGATTTTATTTACCATGACAAAGTGATGTTTAAAACTCACAGGTATCCTACCTCAACAAACTTTATCTAAACATATTAACACACTGTTCAGCAGCAAGGAGAAAAGCTCTGGAGGATGTCAGAGGTTCCTAAAAGTGTGAGAAACTTTTTTTTTTTACTCATGACTGATTCAGTTCTTTTTTTCATTCAAACATTGTCTCGTTTTTGTACTCAAAGTTATCAGAATGGTACACAATAAGGCACGAGAGTGGTTTATATTGTTATCACTGTAATCTGTTGTTCAGTTTAAAAGAAAAACAGTAATAACTGACTACATAAGACATAAGAAAAGAAAATAATATGTAAAACTCTGATATTCTGTATTAGGGCTCAGCTGATAACATTGAATATATCTGCTTATATCCATTGAAGAGTGAATTTGTTAATTACTGTTATGGAGTTAATTGCTTCTGCTTGGTGTCAGAGTTATTACACATTATATATATATATTTTTTTATAAAGATACTTCTTGAAATTTGTGCATTTACTTGTTGATCTTTTTTCACTTTAAAATAAGTCCTTCACTCAAAATGACCACACAAGCAGTGTGTTCATACCCTTTAAATGTGACCCATAATAATGTCCTGGAAAGTACCGACACTACAAGTGGCAGCAAGGAAACATAACTCATAATGTTTAAACCAGGGGTGCACATAACTGGTACACAGGTATGCATGTGTGTCAAAAAAAAAAAAAAACAAAAAAAAAACATGCTGCTTGTCAGTCTGAGATGTCTATAAAGCAACAGACATTAAGCTTCTTTGGCATTTCACCTCTTACAAAGAAACCCCAACTAGAGTCTGAACGGAAGAAAAGACTTTTTTTTTCCTTAAAGTGGCTATAAGATGTCCAATGGCTTGATAAATGCACTGAAATGTGATGTGAGATTTGGTGCTCACATCCACATCTAGCAAACAAAACAAATGCATTTTAAAAAGGCTCAAAGAATTTCAACCATCCTTTATTGGACAAACCTGAAAAAAGCAAGAAGCACACAAATGTGGCGCAAGCTATTGCTAGTAAACAAGCTAGCCGAGAACAAATTTGTAGTCTCCCACTTAACAGATGGCAAGACAAGCTGAATGAAAAATGGTGGCAAGCTCTGTTCAATTTTTTCCTTGCCTTCCATAAAGCTAAACATAATGTCCCATTTCTTCTGAGGATTTTTCTTTACTGAAGCGTCTATGAGAAAACGTTGGAGGTGCATATCGTTCATGAATCATGCAAAGCCTTGCTCACACCATCAGCAGCGAGTTACAAGCTAAGTTGCAGTCTGCAGAGTTTTGGGGGCTGCTTTTTGATGGATTTCTGAGGACATCACAAAAACTGAGCATGAAATTGTTCACATTACGTCCATGTCTAGCAGCGGAGGGTTTACCTTGGACTTTGTTGGACTGGTTGAACCAGGTGCTAACAGAAGCATGCAGGCCATAACAGACTGACTTTTGAGACTTTTCCAGGCTTGGATGACTGGAAAACAAAGTTGGTCACTGTGTGCACAGCCTAGGCTGCTGTCAACGTCGGTGTATACAGTGAACACATGGATGAAGATTAATTTCCTCTCTATAAATGAAAATAAAACAGAGGTCATCACTGTTGGGAAAACTGACCTGCTGGCAGGATGCAGCAGTGTGGTTGGCTCTCTGGACTCATTTACCCGCCCTTTTATTGAAAATCTTGGGGTTGTCTTTGATTTTAACCTCCAATTTGACAGGCAAGTCAGTGCAGTAGTCCAGTCTAGTTTTTATCATCTGAGGCTTATTAGCAAAATCAAGCCTTGTCTTCCTCATGATGCTCTAGAAAGGGTCATTCACGCTTTTATCTTTTCTGGACTACTGCAACACCCTTTATTCTGGCATTGACCAGTTTCTCCTCCGCCGTCTACAGCTAATCCAGAACTCAGCTGTCCACCTATTAACGGGGACCAGACGGTGGGAGCACATTACTCCAGTACTGCGCTCCCTTCACTGGCTGCCTGTCTGTTTTAGAGTTTCTTTTAAAATTTCACTTTTGACTTTTAAATGTTTAAATGGTCTGGTTCCTCCCTATCTGTCTGAGCTTCTCTACCATCACCGTCCTTGTAGTGAGGTCAGAAGATAATGTGTGATTAGTCCCTAGGACTCAACTCATGACACGGGGACATAGAGCTTTTTCCTCAGTAGCCCCTAAACTCAGGAATCGTCTCCCTCTATCTGCGAGGTCTGCCAGAACCTTGAATGATTTTAAATCGCTTTTAAAAACTCATCTTTTTACATTGGCTTTTAATCATTAGACCAGGCTTTTTACTATCTTTTCTCTTTTATTGTTTGTTTTATTGTTGTTTTGACATTTTTATGTATTTTTATCTTACCTGTGCAGCACTTTGGTTAGGTACCTCTTGGTATGTGATAGTGCTAAATAAATAAAGTTTGATTTGATTTGATTTGATCCTGATGACAAGACAAATTTACACGGAGGGTTAATTGAAGAGTTTGAAATTAGACTTGACTCTCTGAAGTCATGTGACCATTTGATCCTTCAACATGACCTCAAGAAATGCAGGACTTTCGCAGTTTTGTAAACACAATCGTTTGCAGCATTCTCAACAAATATGAGGCCACCTTGCAACTGTGCCACAATGCAAGGCTTAAAGCAGGCAGGAAAACGACTGGGAGCCTCTTCTGTGCATGAGTTGGTCCAAATAGTAAATACAAGTAACCCAGATGCTTATTCCAACATCAACAAAGTGGTTAAGCTGTCTCTCACACTGCCTTTAAGCAGTGCAGCTTGTGAGAAGGGATTCTCACATCTCAACATAACAAAAACCAAGTATAGAACTCGTCTGTCAGATGTTCATCTCTCAGCTAAAAGACTTCAAACCATAGTTTCTTCCTCATTTAATTTAGTAACACATGGTTAAACTTAAAAAATCAAAAGTTCTTGGTCAGGGCTACAAAAGGATCAAAGTCAGATGGATGGATTTTTAAAATTTGCATACATTTGATCTCACAGCAACTACAAATGAAATATTCTCTTCTTCTTTATTATGAATTATGCATGAACAAATGCACCATGGGGTTGCAGTATTGGAGTGGAGTGCTGTTTTTTTGTTATTGGGTGGCTAAATGATGATGCAGTGGTTGATACTATTACCTCACAGCTAGTTTCTTCAAATCTCTGCCAGGGCCTTTCTGTGTGGAGTTGGCATTTTTTCGTAGAGCCTGTGTGGGTTTTTCTGGTGATTCCAATTTGACCATAGTTATGAGTGAGGGCATGCATGGTGGTTTGCTTCTGAGTTAGCCTTTAAATGAACTGAGGACCTATCCAAGACATGCCACTTCTCTTGCCTGATGATAGCTTGGATAGTCTCCATTTTTACTAAAAAGAAAAAAACATTCATTTTCAAGTACAGTGCTTGTAACCATGTACAGTATAATGAATTCTTAGTTTGTTTAAGCTGGTTTAAAGTAGGATCAAATCCTTCCTCAAGTAGACCATGTAAAAAAAATAAAAAAAAATCACTATGACAAGTATTCATATTTTCACATGAAAACATCTAAAAAGTCTTTGATTTTTGGCGACACTTTAAGAAAATAAACAAAACTTCAACAAGGACTTGAAAGAAATTTAACTGTCCAGCCTATGCTGAATATACAGAAGCGTGGACCTGTCACCCAAATAAAAAAAGGGATCTTATCATGATTTAATGTGATAAGTTTATTGTAAAGACGTGAAACGTATCATGTTATAATAGGATACATTTTGTGGTTAAAAAGTAGACCATAAACCGTATTTGTTGTTATATGGAGAAACTGTGTATGCTATGGCCCGAGATAAGTCTAATTTACCAAATGGGATTAAGTGGTACTTCATTGGAGAGATTTGGTGAAGCTTGGAGGAAACTGTGTTATCGTTGCACCCTTAAAGCAGACAGGACTACGTCGTTGTGTCAGCAACTTATTTCCTCCAGTCCCAGCGGTGCACATAGCCTTTATAATTTTCCTTTCTATTTTCAGATGACAGCCATAGGCGTAATCACTGGTACATGTTATGAACTAAAAGCAGCACACACACTCAGACATAAGCACACACCATCTCACTGCATAGAGTCAGGCGATGCACCGTGTTGCTCATAACTGTCCTACATTTCTGTGTCTACAACAATAAATCAGAGTAGAATAATTATTGATAAAAAATAACTAAAATATTTGACGAGAAAATTTTCCATGAAAAATATTTATTTCAAATTTAGGTTGCAACACCATCTTCATACAGTACAAACTACTTTGATTCATGCTCTGACAATAAACTATCACGTTATAACGGGATAAGGTCCTAACTTTTTTTTATTTGGGTGACAGCTCCACGTTTTCGTGTGAATAAGATCTGTGCTTCTGCTGGAAGAAACATTAAGTACCAAACACCACCTCACAGGTGTTGTCATGACAAAAAGATTCATTGCACAAAGAAGAAATTTATATAAAAAAATTGTATTTTAACTATTATGTGCACACAATCATTTTACGGAAGTGCTCACAGCAGTAATGCTGAATAATGTATTACCTTTCACAGATTTCGGGACATCCTGGCATGGTTTCAAACCAACATGAAACTTTATGTGCCCAGATATTCCATCACTCACAGTCATTTTCTGAAGGCATGCTTCTTTACATCTCATTTGTCTTATATTTGCTATGAATAAATTTCTCACTCTTCCACATAAACCTCGTAATTCATCTGTTTGGAATGTTTGTTTTGAAAGCTATTGGGGGATAGGCTAGCAGTGGCAGGCAGACAAGAGGAGTTTGGCTTGTTGGATGAAACAGAATATACATGAGACACACATCCATCCATACTTGTCCTTAATCTCAGAGCTACTTCAGCAGCTGTCAGGGTGGCGCCCCTGAATGAATAATGGATTTCCTGCCAACGTGGGAAATTCCACTTCAAATTTCTTTATTTCTGCTAAAATATATATATAAATACGCCTTTCCTCCAGGAAAATGCAAACTCAAAATAACACTACGTTTGCTTTAATACTTCCTTCAAGTGTTTGCCAAATGAGTAGGTACATAATTACTTCTCCAGGGGAGAGTTTATTTTGGATTGTTTCAAGTTTAAAAGCCATAGTTGCACAAGTACACATTCTACAGGGTTCATTGGGGAGGCATACCAAGTAACACTTGTAGTGTGTCTGCTGGAAATTTAATATTACTTTCAACTGCTCAAATTCTTAGATAATAGTATGGTTTTCTTGTGCCAAAAAAAATAGTAAAGAACACCTTTGTGGCTTTCTCCTCATCAACAGGCATAATTTAAGTGTTTTATCTTTCTCAACTACTCCAAAGATTTTAATGTTGAAGTCAAGCATCAAAGCAACAAACTTGGTGATATCAAAGGCCCTGTATGGTGAGTGACTGGGGAAGAGGACCCAACAGGACCACTAGGTGCCTTTGGCACCTGTGCAGTACCAACCCTGAAGTAAGACTCAAGCTGGTGAATACAAACAGCTTTTTCAGCTTCAATTTCCAACTTCTTGATTTCAAGTTGAAACTGTCTCATCTGTGCCTTTTCCTGGGCCTCTAAATGCAACTGAGTCAGTCTGAGTTTCAACAGGGCATTGATTCTCAACCCACCGGAGCCACCGTTCAAGAGAGGATTGAACTGAAGAAGTGTGAAAGGAGTCTTACTCCCACCAGTGACCTCATCCTCCACCCCAGGCTACACTGACCCAGGCTGAGCCTCATCCTCAGAGGATTCAGTCTTGTGGCTACCCACATTCACCGTGGTTGGGCTACAAACAGGCAACGAACCAGACACACCAGCGACCTTGACCTCAGGCAGGGAAGGCAATATCAGCAGATTCAACTCCACCAACCTCCTCACAACCAGAGCCTTGAGCTCTTCTATTAGGATCTGCTTTAGGCAAAAGATGGATAAGTGGGCCACAATTTGAGCCAACTCATCTTTATGGCGCTGATTCAACTAATCAAAATGTTAACACATTTAAATTATACTCCTTTTCATTTAACATATTTTGCCCTCCTTTGAAAAAAAAGGGTTAGGAGTTTTATACACATGGTTAGGATGAAATCAATGTCATTACATACATGTAAGGCTAGAAAATGGTTAGAGCTTACCTATTTTAAAATAGATTACTGTAATGGTATCATCACATGGATGCTTTGCCTCATATAACCTACTCGTATGCTGCCATATCATGACTTCTAACCCTGATTTGTAATGGTACTGCAATTTGAATTTTTTTTACAAATGTATTTATTGCATGTTTTCCTGTGAGAATAGGCTGAAAAGGATTAGCTTCAGGCAGTGCACTGGCAGAGTCCACAGGATGTTGTAAGTAAACCTTGGATTATATGGAAGCTTAGGTGCTTTCAGTAATAGCTTAGCTCCTGTAAGTCCATTAAGTAAAGACTAGATAAACCCATGACCCCTTATCTATCGCTGTACAAATCATAAATGGTCCAGTTTGACATGTGCATCTGGTGAACTGATTGAAAGGTGCGATGCCCTGATGATAACAGCAAACATCCCATTGCCTTTTTACTTTTTCACTAAGGTGAAAACACAACATGGCCCTACGATGGACCTTTCCAGGACGTATCCTGCCTCTTGCCTAACAGCTGCTGGGATAAGCAGCGACCCTGAACTGGAATTGGTGGGTGTAGAACATGGATGGATGGATTTGAAAACACAACATCCCAAACTTGCAACACTTTAGATGTTTTCCAAAAAGTTTGAGGGTTTGAATTTGTGGTTCTCTCAGATGAATGACCCAGGAGATCGATCAGCCTTCCTCCCATCCATCAGCTCAGCCCTCACACACTTAAGAGTAAAGTTATCATTTTCTTATTTATAAAAGATCTAACTGAAATTAGCATCAAAGGTACAACACAGTGATATTAATGACTTGACTGTAGTGTTTTACAAATCTTTTGTAAAAATCTTTGGTGTAGTTTGTGTCGTGATTCCGGCTTAAAATGACACCTATCAGTCATAAAAATATTTACTGATACAAAACACAAATATAACACATTTTGTAAAGCTGTTTAAAATACATGACATACAACTAGCCACTTCCATGATCCAAAAAAGGATTAAAAGGATTAGAATTTACCTGCGACAATCACATCTTGACTGTTGACTACGACTCGATAGCAAACATGCATAATATTCACATAAATCTGTCAGGATACTAATCCTTCATAGTTCTGTTGACTCGTGCTCATTAATCTCCCTCCCTCTTTGGCTTTCCTTTGACATGCCCAATCCTGATTCTCCCCTCACTGTTCCTGTGCCTCTCACGCTCTCTCTCCCTCCCCGGCAGGCTGCTACAGCCGGTCTTTATCCACAGGCATCTTGTGACAGAAGCTGGCACAACAGGGATATTTTTCATGAAGATGCCACAATCCCTGCACCCTCTGGGACCCATGTCAGAGTCTGTTTTCCATAACCAGGCCAGTCACAAACAGCTACTGCAGAGCCCTCTTGCCCTTACATCCACCCTGACATGCTCCAGGTAAAAATGTGTGTGGGCACCTGGTTGGTGTGTGAGTAATCAGCACTGAAGCAAGACAGAGACAATGTAGGTGTTCTCACCTGAGCTGTCAAGTAAGAAACAACAAGACAACAAACTCAGATTTTAATAAGATGCAGCACAACAGCAAATATAGCACAAAAAACAGCCAAGATAGTAAAAATAGCTCAATATGTTATCAGTGCAAATTAATGATAAAAATGAATTGCTCAAATTCTGTTTAGTTAGAATAAATAGCTTTTCTTTTTCCTCCATAAAGGTGAAACTTTTACATGGTTAAGCTGACAATGTAAACTGGTTTGCATGTTCTCCCTGTGCATCTGTGGGTTCCTCCCAGCTTCCTTCAAAATACGTGTTGGCCGTATGGTGTAGTGGCCACCCATCCAAGGAGAACCCCCAAGTTCTTCCAGGGATTGGCTCCAGCCTCCTTACAATCCAGAATAAGATAAAGGGGTTATAGAAAATGAATGGTTGGATTTCCTGCCAAGGTAAACTATTCAATCCACAACGAACTGCTTTAAAATTCAAAAGAAAACATGTCAGTTTATTCTGCCAAACAACAGAAGGGTGTATATTTTGGTGTTTGTAAAAGGTAATGCATGAGCATTTTGTGCTTTAATTCCTCAAGCAACATTATGGTGTGTGCTTATATAAAGTGTGAGCAAGAGTTGCTGAAAGATGTATCACAATCAACACTTTTTGCAACAAAACACTATTTAAACTAACATTATTCTCATTAAGTGGTCTGTATTAGTCACTTTTGAAGGTGTTACAAATAGAACATTTTCTTTCCCTGGCCAAAATTTCTTTAATTGGAATAAAGGGAACAGTGTTCATACACACTGTGCATTGCATGTAGCTTCTGTGAACAGGTACCATTAAAAAAAAAAAAAAAAAAAAACATTTAAAATGACCCCTCATGACAATGGCTCAACACGGTTGTGTGATAACTATCCTAGCTCTTAAGACCAGTTTAGTTCTGCCCAGGCTTTCCAATATCAACAGATTAAGAGTTGAGAAATATTGGAAAGGGATCTAGACAGAAAATCATGAGAAAGCACAATATGTGTAAAAAAAAACTGAGTTTGGGTCAATAAAAGGAAGGGTAATGACATCAGAAAAGCTACCAAAAAGATGGATTCATAAAAGACAGGTTTCCAGACCTTGATTATTCTCAATATAAAGCTTCAGTAAACTGTGAAGGGTGACTGTAAAATCAGAGGATCTAAAAGGATAAAAAAGTAGAAGTGTACTGATCAACTAGTGGTTGTCAGAAGTGACCCCACTGCAAGCCTTCATCCTCCCACAATGACCTCTCAGAATTACAAAGGGCACCATGACCAGTTTATAAAAACTGCTGGTGAGATAGCAGGATACCAACAAATGGCAAGGTCAAATGCTCTGTCCATTAGTCAGGACAGGAGAAAGAGCCAAAAACACCTGGTCAAATTCATCAAATGGAGTCCATCAAGTCTCTGACTCTGCAGTGGGGAAGATATTAAAAGTGACCTTTGCGAGGAACTTCTAGTTTCCCAGGTGACTCATGAGCCATTTCTTCATTATAGTGGTGTGGTTTTAAGGAAACCTGTGAAACCTGGATCCGAACTTTCAACCTGCACTTGTATAGGGTTTGTTAATTGAAAAGAAGGTAATACTTTATGTAACACTAATTTCTTAACTCCTAATAATTAAATATACACAAACTATACATACACAGATTATTATATTTGCCGACTTAAAAAAATAAAAAGACAGGTAATGCCTTCTCTATTTCTATTATTTGCCTATCAGTTCCTTCCACCATGACTAAATATAATAGAAAGATAGTATCAAAGAGTCTTTCAAAGGCAATGAAAGGGAAGGTGCATCTAAGTCTTGTAATGGCTAATCAATAATCCTTTAAAACAATCAGCTCTGAATAAATACAATAACAGCATCACATGAAAGCTGTTTCCCTTCATTTTTATCAGTCACTGACATTCATCATTAGTAATCGTTCATCGTTATGAGCTTCTAACATGTGACAGCTTTTTTGCTCTTGACCCTGTGCAGCTGGCCCTGTCACACTTGCTGGCATATGAGCCACACAATGGGACTGTGTCACCTCTCTCCAGATCTCATGAATAATCCATGTGCTCAGAGGCTCCAGGAACAGCTCTGGATGCTCTGTGAGAAGCTTTCACCAAAGCAAGCTGTCAAAACAGGACACTATTGTCTACATACACTCTCTAAAATGTAGAAGTTAGACAAAAACAACAACCCTGGTTATTTTACTCAACACTGAAACCATAAGCTTTTTCAGTTTGAGTGGGCTTGTGAAATGTTGTTTCTTTTTCTGTTTTCCAAATTATCTAAGTGAACTAAACCAAAACTGCTGTTCAAGGATGACCAGATGCACTAGTGCAAATATCTCATGCTTTTCGTGATGGTACAAAGTTTTGTATGTGGGCATAAAATGCATTATTTGTACAAAATATATGTGGTTGATTTAATAGCCACCCACTGTTTAGCAGTTTCACTGTGAAGCTGTGGCTTATAGTTGCCACAGAGGGGAGTACAGGACCAGGAAGTGATGAATCTTCTAAATAAAATATGGTCTTCTCTGACAAGAAGACTATAATAGCACAGCCATCTACCTCACCTGGTGTGGAACATTCCTCTAGCGATGACTGCTCCATCTTTCCTCTGTGTTCTGCAGCACAGCACTGCAGTGCAAGATAACATACCAAATCCCTGTGGCACACTTAATGAACAACCTGCATAGTGTTAGTGTGCATTCATCACTACCTCTCACTCCCTTCTCCAGCTTTTCATCATATTTCCTGGCACTGAATTTTATTTGTTCAAGCACAATTTTGTGGAAACCATGACAAGGATGGCCTGATTAAGAAGGAGAAACCTGACAGAAATGGCTTCATTCATTCGTACGTCTTCAATAAATACCATAGATAATGATTATTTACTGCAAAACTAGAGGGATGATACTACACGCAATACTTTATTTTTTATGTGTAACAAGACATATCCTGAGCAAACTCATAGCCAATAAAGAACAAATAATGCAAAATGTAAGTTAGACAGAAATGTATCACAATATAGGAAGAACAAAAGCAAATGAAGATAAAATTGTTTTTCTATATACATGTGAAGCTTGATGAGCTCTAAAGTGTGTGTAAATGAATTTATCTGTGACAGATAAGAGATTTAATGTAGTATTTTGACTTCATGTTGAGTTAAGGAGACAGTCTAGTTGTAAAAGAATTTTCCCAAATGGACAGAAATGTCCATAATGATGCATGAAGTTTAATGTTCTCTTAATGTTGTCGAAGTAGAGTTCCAGATACAGATCAATATCAGCAGCACCACAGCAGTAGTATCTCAAAATCACACCTTAGTAGTGGGATGATCTTATCATAATCTTAATTACCCCTTTAAAAAACCTGAAAATATTGCATAAAACTGTTTTTATGGAAAAAACCTTGATGTAGATCAACTATTTAATTGGGCCACATCTACTCAACCTTTACTGATGTAACAGGACCGTTTTTGTTGCAGTATCATCTGCTACTGGAGTACAGTATGTCTTAAAGATATATTGCATTTGTGAGTGGTCTGAAATAAATGTTTACTAAACTGACAGTTATGACTGTAGCCTGCAATAGTATACATCCTTTAAATGTAAAAAATATGAGCTTCCTAATGGTATATAACAAGTGTAGGAACTTGGAAGGGAGACTGAGTAAAATATGTATTTATTTGTCATGTCCCGTCCACAGGAGGTCTGGTACCAACAAGCAGATTAAGAAAGTGACTTTTACATTAACATTTCTGGGAGTGGTAGCCTAGTGGTTACAGAGGTGAGTTTGGGTCTTGACATCTGGGTCTTTGTGCAACCTTTGTGATGTCAGTAGTATGTGACAGAACACCGGGGTAACAGGTCAGGAACCTTCAGGAATGCCAGGCTAGGTCCATGTGCTCCAGTTCCTGAAACAATCAGTTGCTTCTGGTTCCTGGAACCAGAAGCCTAAGAGCACTTATGTCCTAGAACCAGCCTGGTGCCCAGGACAAACAGCGCTTGGAATATTTAAAGTGACAGAAAGTGAATACATTCTGATTCTGATGCTTCAGCTTTGATGTGTACAACTCCTTCTGGTTCTTGAGAATCTCTGAAGTTTAAAGATGTCAGAACTGGTCATTGATTAGCATAGCACATGCAGGGAAGACCATCATCAGCTTTTTTTAAAAGGGGATTAATAACTGTGAGAATCATATACTGATATTAAAATAATTTGTTATTAGGTAAGAGGCGATGCAGGTGGTGTTATCTTGTAACATATTTGAGTCCGAGTCCTAGTTTTCTTCCAGTTTTCTTACATATGTAGATAACAGGGGGAAAAAATAATTACAACAATGTAAATTTATTGTCAGGTGCAGGCTTTATGGGTCTCTCATAATTCTAGTAATCCAAAACAGCTGCTGGCATTAAGGTTTTGCTCCCACTGGTCATGTGGTAAACATGTGTGACTGCTGTAACAAGGTAGAGCAGAAAACACACCATGATAGACGGGAACAGTTAACTGCATTATACTGGGGGCCTAAAGCTTACTAATAAGAAGAGTTCAGACTTTAAGCCTTTGTTTTACACAGGACAAAAGTACAAGGACAGGACAATATCTGATATTCATGGCAAACAGCAGAGGTCAAATAAAGGTGGTCAGTCAGATAAGCAGAAGGCAGAAAAATATAAACTCATCTAAACAAAAATGCAGGAGCACAAGTTGACAATAGGGATCAGGAAAAAAAAGACTAAATCCTGGCACACTGGCGAAGATCATGCACACTGTGAATACTAAACAGATACAATGGCTGGAACAGTTTCTACTCAGAGTGAAAAAAAAACTGGCAAGGGGAGAGTGTAATAAGGGGAGTAGTCATGATGAGATGATCACTGATAAACAATAGGTAGAAAAACATGACTTAAGAGCTCAATTAAGACAGGCAAAGCCCAAGTGTGGCATGATGCTACTACATTAAAACAGTTAAAGCTCAGGAACACCATCACAGTTTGAGTGGATTTTGAATTGAAGGACTTTTAAAGGCAAAAAAATTAACAGCAAATTCTAAAGCTGAGAAACTGGACTGGATTTTTAAAAAGTATACTTATTTTTAATTGGATGCCAGGACTGTCTGAGGAAATATCATAGGGTCAGTTGTTATGACAGACTCACAACTTCAAAGCTAAAGGGCAGAAGACAGAAAATCATTTGTCAAAAAGTTAAAGCCAAAGCAGGACATCAAAACTACCTATTAACCTCTTTGGTCCTTAGTCTAACCATTACCACAGAGTTCAGCGGTGACGTTAAATATAATTATCAAATCTGTTCTCTAAAAAACACTTTAGGACTTTTGGATCAGACATATAATCCAAACAGTCACATCAAAAAACCCCACACTTGTGATGCTGTGATCCAGACAGTCTACTTTCTATTTTATATTGAATGAAAAGAAACAACAGCAACATCAAGTAGTCTACTCATCAAGCTGAAGACATCTGACATTAAACCAAATTAATGGGCCACTGAGTATACCTTGTTTATCACACATTCACAACCTAAACCTCTCAGAAATTGCTTGCAGTCAGCGACTACAGAGATTGATTGCTGTTCTGTCTTTAACACTACCTATTCTGTACAATTCAATGTCAAAGCTGAATGAGAACATCTGTACTTTCAGTGAATATTAAATAAGCTGAACTATCCTGAGTGGTTCTGATATTCATAGTTCATCCTCCCCTGATTATACCCATCTTACTTACTATAACAGCTCATATTACAGTGATGAAGTTCCATTTAATTTCAATGGTTTTGCCTAAGTAATAAAACAAAAAAAGTAAAGCAGAACTAGCATTAAAAATGTGTTGCACAATAATACATATTGTCAGCGATGAGTGCTTGATAAATGCCATAAGTAAAATATCTCCACTCAGAATATTTAAAGATGTAATGATGGGTCAAACACTGCAAACACACACAATTAATCACTGTTGGATGTTAAGATGAAATGATCAATTTATGTGCAAATAGACAGAGTGGATCATGCCAAGCTAATTTACACTGGAGACAACATAATCATCATTACACTGATGGACAACAGTCATTAAAGTGTCTAAGATGCAATCTGTCTTACATTAAACCAGCTGTTATTACAAAGAACTGATATCTCTTTAGTGTTAATCTCATTGTGAACTGTGAGCTGCTCATGAAGGAGCTAATTTGATGTGAAACAGGTCATCAGCTGACTGCAACAGTATCAAATAATGCAGTATATTAAAGAAGCTTATTAAAAAAATGTTTGAGAAACAGTTGGCTTCCAACAGAAAAAGGAGATTATGCTAGTCTTGGACCACATGACAGCATCCAGCCACCACTTACTGTTCTGAACCTTCAAAAAGTACATCCTTCCATAAAGTTTGCATACTTACTTTTACCTTACTTTCATGTTATGACCTCTTTGTGGGTTCTCCTTCAGGGTCAGCTAGTGACTTTGGCAAGAAAATGTTAATTAAGCTGGTTTTCTTTAGATTTTGGTCTCAGGTGCCCCCTGTGTCTTCCTGTATTTTGCCGGATATAGGTGTAGGTTTAAGAAAGTGCAGGTTTGAATGCAATTATGCTGCCCTGTGACAGCAGTGCAGAGGAGCACATGCACAGCACAGTAATGAGCCATTGGGGACCATATATAGCAACATAGGACTACAGCTGTAGTTCATGCCTAAATAACCCATATGTCTTGCATGCTGTGGTCTCCTTATATACAGGGCGACACATACCACCTGGTAACCGCAATAACAGCTGTATCCTGAAAAGATTAAAACTTTTTGTCTTAAAAGAAGCATGTTTCGGGACGTAAACAACCATACATCAGTCCTACAAACCTACAGACTAGTAATGACTTTTTTCATCAAATACACACACACACAAATTATCCCATTCGTTAAATATTATTCTAGTAGGCTCATAGTGCTGAAAAAGATTTCCTTGTGAGTTGCATTCAGCAGGGTTTCGTTTCAAGCTTACAAAATGAACAGAGGATCTTTAGAAATAAGAGATAATCATTGCTCCTTAACACAAATCGTGTATATTATATGGTATTATTGCTGTACCTTAAAGTTAAGTTTTTAAATTAAAATATAGTCAAACCTGCAAGAAATATTACCCTGTGAAAGCTGCTTCCAGTGGATTGCAGCAAGTTTGCAGCCAAACGTTTTACAGTGTGCACATAAAGCACTGGGCAATTACCCATGTCTGTGTGATTAATAGTACAGTTACATCATATTTACAAAAAAAAAAAAAAAAAAAAAAAAAAACTACATGCATTTATTTCTCTGTTTTACACGCTCTACAAGAATTTTTTAATTACACCTGTGATCCAATACCACTTTTAAATAGTTTTAAATGATTTATTGAAATACTATTGTTTAATGTTACTTTTTAATTTATTTTCTCTTTCTCTCTGTCCTGTAGTTGATGTTTTATTCAAAATAAATCAGTAAGTAGGGAAGATAAACTTTTAGCTCCTTCTGCATTTAATAGCCATTGGAAGAAAAATGTGCCAGAGTCTGTCTGCTTTCTGCCATAGACCAACATTATAAATAAGATTTTGTTCTCAATGTTTTGCCTGGTAAAATAAGGGCTAAGTAAAGAAATAAATAAATAAAAGTCATGAGAATTTTCCCTTTCAGAGGTAAAAATAAAAAGGCAAAAGAAAAAATAAATAAAAAAAGTGGCAGCCTCTATTAAGCCTGTTTGCTTTCAACTCCTCTCTATGGTCCACAGATTTCAGTGGAAGGGTTAACTAGAATTATCCAAATCTCTCCTCTGGCACACAGTTTAAAACTGCAGGACTGGAGATTTAATCCAGACAGCCACATCAAAAGGTCAACAGCTTTGCTCCCAGCCAGCCCACATTCAGTTAGACATATGATAAAAGCGTCACGTACACAGGCAGGTCAAAGACAGCTGGGATTTAGTCATAATGACATCTCTGATTGGTTAAAAAAAACTATATAGTGTTAGTAGTTTTTCAGGGTTTTTAATTCTTATTCAAAACATATAAAATATATAAATGGTTGAGTGTTGGACCTTTAACAAAGTGAAATTATTCTGCATGGTTGTTATACTAACAAACTAATTCCCTGCAATGTTTTTGATAATATTAAAGTTTGGTGAAATATGCTTCTAATGTTAATAAAACTCAGATTCTGGGAGACATTTACTGGCTGTACTATGCCAAAAGAGTCAAGATTGTAGATGTATTACTAAATGAGAAACACTGGAATCATAAATAATCCTTCAACATAAACTGAAGTCATTTGTGTGACTCACGCTACTCACACAGATGACAGTACAGCTGCACATTGCTGCCATGACTCAGTGTTGACATTTTCAACGTGCATTCTCGAACATCTGATGAGGTTATTGGTTGTAATGAATGCAGACTGATACGGTGCAGCTTGAATTCATGGACTTGTAATCTTTCACTAATAAAAATAATGGGGAATATTGGTTTAAAGACTTGCAGATGTTACATTTTTGTAGGACACAGCTTTAAACATACTGCTTTAAAATATCTGACAAAACCCAAATATGTGCTCTGGAAGATATAAGAGGGACAAAACTTCTCAAATAAACTGACTTGTTATTAACGTTCTAATCTCCTGAAACCCACATGTGTGTTGAATTCTGCATGTTATTTCTTGCTCAGATAATACGATACCAAATAATCTTGTGTTGTACTGGTCGAGCGACGGTTTACCATAATCCCAGGACATTGGTTCTGACCCCAGGTCAGTGTGGAGAGGACGAGGTTCTAATCCAAGGTCACATTTTCCACCCATTATGTTACATAATGTTCACTATTTGTAATAATGGTTATTAAGTTGACTAAAAGTGTGCAGTTTAGTTTTTATTTTCTCATTTTCTTTTTTATTTTTGTTGTTTTTTTTTGGTGGCATTTACGTCCCTTAACACTTACATTGTGAAATGAAGTTAAATCAAATTATTGCAAAGCTTGTGCATAGACAACAAATTTTAAAGGAGATTTTTTTGTCTAAGTTGTAAGCTTGCTTTAAAAAAAGATGAAGACTGGGGTAAAAAATTAGACAAATGTAACGGGTAATACAAGCATAAGAATACTATGATATACACTGAATGTAATGCTTTCATTCTGTTGATTAATTAAGACTTTGGTGGACAACATGTGCTAGTTAATTACAAAACAATCCTTTCCCTTTAACATATTCTGCTCAACCTGATTTTGAAGTTTTAGCGTCGAGATTCAACTTGTTCAACTTGTTATACTGTATATAGTAAAGTTAAACCTGTGAATGTAATTACCTTCCCTCAGCTTGTGTTCAATCACAAACAGATCAAGGAGACATATTGTGCAAGCCTTCCTTTTCTTTATGATCTCTGTCTTCTCTTTTCTCAAACAGAAGCCCAATTTAACCATAGCTTACTCTTAATGAGAACATGTAGTTAGTTTAAGCTCAGCTTTGATGTGTATAATGGGAAACAAAAGCCAACAGGACTGTACCATATTAGCCTTTGCTGTCCCTCAGCTTATTTGCTACTGAATTACTTTGTAGCTGATTCAGTTTTTTTTTCCAAATCTGCAACCATCATATATGTCATGTTCATTTATATTATATAGTTGCAACTATATGATAAAATAAAGAGGATCTATAGGTATGCAATAAGAAAAGGAAGAACACCACACAGTCATTTGGGAAGTTATCCTTGGAAACTGGTTTGGAAGCAGGAAGGAACTAGTCAGATCAATTGGGCCACACCACTTCCTGATTCACAGCTGCCAGCTTCCTTAGCCTGTGCTGGAGACAGGTGTCATACGTAAAGCTGCATTGGTAGGATGTTGATTCGTTGAAAACGACTCCCCTACTGTAGCTTAGAAAACTGTACTCCTTGTACTTTATGCAACCATCTCCCCATAAACATTTTCAGGCAAAATGAACCCGACAAGAACAAAGATTTTAATTGAATAATATAATTAATTCTGTGAAAAAAAGAAAAAAAAAGGAAGTGACACTAACAGAAAATGAAGGCCCAAAAACAGACTGAAGAAATATTACAATTCTTTTTTAGTGATCTGAAAAATGAGTCCATCAACTAAAAGCAAATTTTCTTTCTAATTTCCATCACTGATATATGCCTCTGTTTCAGATTCATTTATAAAATGCATTTATTCTTCGCTGTTGCTCTGTCATGTTGGTTTAGTTTGGCATGCAAACATTGTTTTTATATGCAAATATACGGGGTGTGTTTACACATATTTATGGTTAAAGATGGGCGTGAAAATGAGCTGTTTTGCATGGCTTAATATTTCTGGTAAAAAGAATGTCCATTCACATTCTACTTTTGTACACAGTTTTAATCATAAAACTACACAAAGTTCCATCCATTTCTGGGAAAGTGTCCTTTGGAATCAGTGTGTTTGTTTTTATTTAATTTTTTTGCCATTTGCCCTACATGTGGTAACAAGATGCTGAATGATATTCAATGCAAAACAGTGTGGTGGAAAAGTCATAGCTGCTTCATGTGAGGGACAATTCATGGAAGTGCTTATGTGCAAGCAATCACCTAAATAAAAATATGCATTTTCCCTTTTTTTTTAAATTCAATTAACATTTTTTTCCCAGAAAAAATATTTTCAACTAAATTGAAAACCACATAAATAAATATGCCAACTACTTGATCGATATGTTCAAGTGAGATCTCTTAACAAACAATCAAAAACAATAAAACCATTTTCTGTAATATGAGTCTCACAATAGCCTCTCTCACAACTCTTCAAATTTAGATAAATGGGACCACAATTCCAGACAACATACAGATAAAATAACTGTTTGATAAACACTTTATTGGGCCCTTCATCAATTTCAGCCATCTAATGTTGTTTAACTTTAAACTGCTCCCTCTCTCTCTCTCTCTCTCTCTCTCTCTCTCGCTCTTTCTCTCCGGATAACAAATAGCTGCTGAGTTTTTCCAAATTAGTCTAACTGGCAGATGAAAGGGACTTGCTACATAATGAATCATGCTGCCACCCACAAAGCAGACTCACACAAACATGTGCACATGGACAGAAAAGTTTGTAATGACACACACACACATTTAAACACACATAAAAAGAGCAATGGGGCGTCCTTGGGGAGAGGGCCAACATGGCTGTTGTGGCTCTTGTTCAACAGATGACTCAGCCCTTGTGAAAACATGGGCACGTGTATTTGTTAGTTTCCCCAACAACCAAATTGATTGTGCTATTTTACCTTTGAATGAGAGGGTTCATCACTGCTATACAAATGCCTCGGGTGAAGCAGTATGGAGCATTGTGCTTGCGGTTTCATGTGGGTCACGTTGAATATGCATCCTCTTGTATTGCTGTCCACACTTGCTTTTGCAAATAGTAGTCCTCATTAGGTGTTGCTAACAAACATTAAGTGGAGGGCTTAATTTGAGAGGCCCAAATTAAATGACTATAAATGGGTATGTCTCTTTTTGTGAACATTGGTGAATTAAAAGGCTTTCAAACAACAGCAACCTTATGAAGTTTGCTCCTGAGGTGGAAGAAACATGACTGTAAAAATGCTGTACTATCAGATTATTTAAAATAAATCAATAAGTAGGGAAGATCAACTTTTGGACCGACATCAGATCAGCCCCTTCTGCATTTAATACAAGTAGCCACTGGGGAAAAATGTGTACCAGAGTCTGTAGACTATAATTATGTCAATACAACCCCATTTACAGACATTTGTATTCTGCAGGTGTTCAGTGTGTTCATCCATCAGAATGAACATGTTGTCTAAACTGTTTTCCAGTAGTGATGTACTATTGTATAACAAGGATTGCAGATATATATTTAGATGCAGCATCATCAGAGGAAGTCTGCTCAAGCTAATCTAAACCTAGTTATTTTCTTATATGACAAGAGTAATCGTGGAAAACTTACATTTAATAACATATAACTGATGGATGACTGATGGCATTATGAGTTTATCCATTTTTAAAATACAAAAGTATTGAGTAACTGTTGAGTAACGATTTCTCAATTGAATAAACACACTATAAAAAATAATTAAATAATTTTGATCCTAACATTTAAACCTTTTAGTTATAACAGAGGTAAAGCTAACATAATTAACTGCTTGATTTGTGGTATTTATTATGTAAATGAATAACATATGGTACATAATCATCACTCCTTACTACTCTGAATTAACAATAAGATGAGCTTCTCTCTTTTTTTGGTTTTCCAAAATTTCTTTTTTTTTTCCTTACTTCATGGTTTTGTTGTTTTATAGGTAGAAATGAACTCAGAGACTCACCTCTGTTTTTGTTCCAGCTGTCACTTCATCTAGAGTCTGTTGAGACTCAGAGCCATTGTTCTTTTATCACAAAAGGCTCTGATGAAATTTTCCTCTCAAGGCTCACTGAATGGCAAGGTTGTGGTTGATAGTTTCATCTGTAAATCACACAGAGCCTCAGTTCTTTTT
Source organism: Melanotaenia boesemani (assembly GCF_017639745.1). Lineage (NCBI taxonomy): Eukaryota > Metazoa > Chordata > Actinopteri > Atheriniformes > Melanotaeniidae > Melanotaenia > Melanotaenia boesemani. The sequence goes on along the minus strand of NC_055683.1, from coordinate 20,009,938 downwards.
ACATACAAGAGTGAGAAATCAGACTTTTGCTTTTTTGGTTTATGGTGGGAGACATCAGATATGCACAAATGAAATAAATAAACATAACTGACAACACTGCATCTCATTCTCTCTTTTGATCAAGAACAAGCATCACCTTCCCTTCCGTCCTTTTGCAAATACTGAACCAGAAAAAAATAACAAACATGTGCAACACACATGTACAGTCATTCAGGAGATCAATTATATTCTGGATAGATCCAACACAGCTCCAGACTCGGCATCTTATGAGCATAATGTCATGTACTCCACTAAAGAAAATGCACAGGCGGAAAAAGTAAAATATTCTCCAAGACTAGTCAAAGAAAACCTGGGAACATGAATGCACCACTTGAACAAGTTTAATACTCATCTATTACAGTTTTGTTATTTTTTGGCATATAATTATCCAGGCCTGACTTTAATCTGTAAACAGTACAGATGCATGCTTATAGAAGATATTTTCATAAGAGGAATAGTGAGTGAATGATATCTATAAGGCTTCTTGATAAATGTCCAGGAGATACTGTTCTTGTGCAGCCTTTAATGAGGTGGCTGAGATTTTTGCCTCTTTACTGTGTTACTGGCTACTCAGATATTAAAGTTAGATTGGGTGTTGTGCTGTAAAAACCATGATCATTATAAAGCCTCCCTGAAAAGATAGATGGCTTTGTCAAGCCAGCTTATTGCATAACATTTCAATAAGACTATAAGTTAAAGAAAATATATTTTACATATTTCAACTTGCTCCTCATCCGTAGAAACTTCAGCATTGCTAATTTTACCAGCAGGACTAAACAACCTGCCTCAGCGTCATTAATACATCTGAGATCAAGTCAGACAAGTCAGAGGCCAAGGGAGAGCGGGGTCTGTGGGGTTCCACAGAAACCCTCCCTTCTCCCTTATCTTGGCTTTAAGTCTTTATCCATTCCTCAAAATCTGTCATTCTCTACTGCATGCCTGCACTGCAGCTTCTTTTAATAACCATCCTCTTTATCTCTGTCTCGTATTTCTCCCTGCTGCCCCTGTGCTGCAAACATGACTCACCTCTAATGATACCTGCAGTGAAAAAAAAGAAAAATACATGCCACTGTATTGTAGCAAGACCAATTACTTGAGTCAGTAGGCAGATGCAAACAGGGTTCTCCTATTAGGAATCTGGCTAGAGCTATTTTCTTCTCTTGCTTAGAAATGTTATTGATTAGTTAAACAGCACACTGGTGGAGAGCCGCGGTGGGAAAATATAAGTAGGTTCATCAGTCAATAAAAACCACATCCAGAACCTTTCCTGTGTTTACTGCACTCAATTTAGAAAACAATTTAGCCATGGAGTAAGTGTTAATTGGGCCACATTAGCTAGACAGATAACAAAACTTAGACAACTCACTAACCAAACAAATAATGATAGTGGCCACATGATAATGATGTGGGAACAAGAAAGAAGAATATGACAGGTCTGACTGACAGTTGCATCACAGAAAATCCAGTTTATAGTACAGCTGGTGAAGGTTGAAGTCTGTATTGGTGTTACACCACTAGCCTCCACCTTTGTTTCCTCTGTGGCAACTCTTATGTTCAGTAACGATCCAGTACCAGTGGCTCAGAAGGCAGTTCTTCCCTCTGCCTTCTATCCCATCCCTGCCCTGCTGACCCTCATTATAACAGTACCCGGGACCCCCACTGTGCGTAATTGAACCTGGTTTCGCTAATTTGTGCTGAAGGAGTGAAAACCCATTAATCACCTTTGTTCTGTTTCTGTCTCCGAAAGTTCAACCCACAGTCTCACAGGCAAAGCTCAGTCTTCAAACTGCAGAGGAAGTTTGACAAGGAAGGAAAAAAAAGGGCAGCAGTGTCATTTTGTTGTATGGTGCAAATAAAACCCTTTCAGTTTCTTTCTGCAAGTTAGATGTGCTTACGTGTAAAATGTACGGTAGAGAAAAGCAAGGCAATTGTTAAAATGGAGATTTTCCTAGAATCCATATGTATATAAATTAATTTAATCTGGATTATCTTTTATCCAACCAGGAAAGGTTTCATCAAGAGACATGTCTTCATTTCTAAAGTGCATTGTACTAAATTACCCACAATAGACAACCAATAGGACTAATAATTACCAATAATAAGTGATATATTAAAATGAGAAAACCACATGATTTCTATTTCCATAGCTCGTTTGTTAGTTTAAATATATATATATATTATTTTTACTTTTTTAAATAACACAATTTCCTTGCTACTTAGTCAACATATTGAAAGTCACATTAAAGGGAAACATTCTATTCACTGTGTTGTAAAAAAGGGACATAACTGCTTGAATATGCCATTCCTCACACTAAAAGCTTGAATTTGTGCTTTTGCAATATGTTTATATGTTATGGTGTCTCTTTAAAACATCATGGTGGCACCATGTGCTGAAAATGAAGCAGAAGTGGTCACGTGTACTGCATAACCCTCTGCTCCATTATCAGCAAACAGTCATGAAGGTGATTTTTCTTTTCATTCATGCCTTAGCATTATACGTGGCTTCTGGTTGCCAAACAAGGCTTGCAAACAAAACTCTGTGATACAACCCAACAAAACAGAACCAAGGCATAATAAAGACGCATGGCCTGAATCACGTTACCATAGAGTCAAATCTCTGAGCATGCAGCGGAGCCTTACAGGCTCCTGAAAAACCATTCAAAAGGAAATTATGTTTTTGTGGTAAATTCCCAGAGAGTGTGAGAATGAAATTCTGCTCATATCCAAAAACAACCACATCTGAAACATAGTAATGAATTTCTACTGCCGCACAAGCAACAAGTGCTGGATTAGGTGAAGTTCCAAGCAGCTAAGGACTTGGTTAATAATTTCCAAATGTGTCATTGAAGTGAGAAAGGTGAAAAAGAAGGAGTGCAGCTTAAATGATCACAGGACCATGGCAGGACTTTAGTCATCACTTGTCGGTGAAGCTGAGTAGAACTGTCAAATGATGTTACTTTGCAATAAAGTCAAAAAAAAAAAAAAAATCATGCCTATTTAATAAGAAATTCAACACTATGAAGTTCTTCTCTGTGACCCTAATCAGTTTGAAATGGAAATCCTTGTCTTGGCTCAGGTTCAAGGAGTCAGATTCTTTTCACTTTCCCCCTGCTGAATAATCCTGGCTCAGCCTGAAACCTTTGATCCACAGGCAGAAAGGTAATCCAAATTCAGATGTAAGAAAATGTTTGATCAGGACATGCTGACTTCTGATTGCGGGTGACACAACGATCTATCTGATCACATGCAAGCTAAGGATGGAATAAAGGAGTATCAGCTCATGGCACTGGATGATAGCAATCACTTTACAAATTATCATTGAAGCTGTGGACTACTCAGTAGTGTTACAGTACAAACACCTGAGGTCTTTATTTAAATACAATATTTATTTCACCAGCATGTCATCAAATTTTACAATTAGTTCTATAAAGTGAACAGAAAGTACATCCCTACAGCAAGCTTCAACTCACCAGATTATTCTCTTTTGCCTGCATACATAACAAAAGGCTGCATGGTTTAACTAATCAAATATGGCTGCACACTCAGTTTACTCTCTTTTTGTTTTAAAGCACTCATTAAGGTGTTAAATGACTACTTTGTGGTGTATAGAAGACACCAGTTCAAATCAAATTACTATTAAATATACCAAGGATGCCTTCATCTTTGAAGATTTCCAAGGTGGCAGCAACCAAAAGATTTAGCTCATATAAAGAAAGGAAATCTGAGTTTGTAATCAGTTCCCCCTATAATGAATGATAAGAAGGCTACAAAAAGATAGCACATACTACACCTACAAATGGATGTTTTGCATACTGCTTAGACTAAGAAATGATTTGGGGCAGAATTTAAAGTACTCAACCTCTCTTCACAGACTTCTGATCATCAGTAATATTTACATAAACACATTTGCAGCCTAAAAGTCATAACACACTTCTCCTTATGCATAAAAAAATTATATGAGGCCTAGAACTTATACCATTTCCATTTCATATTAACTTCTAAGTACAGTTCACACTGTGCATACTAAATGAGACAAAAGCAACAACAGATGCAAAACTCTGCAGGATTCCTCGTTTAATCATGTGACATGAGTCCAAGTACATGTATAACAGTGCCTCCTTCACATATGGTTACCCACACCAACACACACACAAATAAAGAATCTGATGGTAGTGATGCATATAAATATTTACTGTACAGCCTTTTCTTACTGTAGGAGCTATAATATGTACAGTATGCTCTCACTAGAGCTTTAACCCTTTCATTCATTTTATCATTGCTTGTTCATTCCTCCATTGTCATGGCAACAGCTCAAGTGCCAGCTTATGGATACTTTTTAAAAACAACTTCCAAGTCTATCCAGTAGATGAGGTCATGAGGCATGTTAAATCTCAAAGCTACTATGAATGGTTGTAGAAAACACTGAGGAGTCATTTCTTGTTTCTTAAATCAGGGACGCTAAAGTTTGAATCAAGTGTTTTAGTTACATTTATATTCTCCATCCAATATGTAAATTTAAATTATCATAATTTACAGTAGTTTTTTTTTTTTTTTTTTTTATCCTTGTGGGTTGCTTCAATTTATTATCCCTTTGGTCATTAGAGGAAAAAAAAGAGTCCTGTTTCAAAAAACTGCAATAAAAACATTACAGATTAAAATTCTTTTTGACTCAACGAAATTTCAGCACAGACTGGGTGTGTTGATGCCAGAGCAAGTGGCACAAATTGGCTTTTACACTCAGGCTTTCATCTACACACGATTGTACGTCTTCACTCAACAAGTATGTAATAGGCTTAGCAGATCACAACTGAAAGATCCTTGGTCCGCAGTCTGAGCCAGTCTTGAAGGCAATTACTACCACAATGCCTTCACAAAAAAAAGGACGAGCAGGCAGCAGATGAGCAAAGAGAGGAGTGATGGTAAAGGCACAACAGTGCAATTCTACCACAACACTGTGTACCTGAATGTATCTAAATCAAAAATTTACAAGAAACAAACTAGGGTAAAACATGAGTCATAACAGCTGATGAGTTGTCCTATCATATGCAAACCACTCAAGCTCAACACCTCTGTAGCCTTTAGAAGGCACTTTTCCAGTTACAGGCAGGTGAAAAATCATTGTTCACACCTTATGTATAAAAGGAAAGGCTATTAAGCATATTCTGTACTTGTCTTACAGGAACAGACATTTTCTTTTGGTTAATGGTTTAGCTGAAGTTTGATGAGAAGTTCATTTAGGGGAGAAGCCAGAAGGATTGACAGTTAGCAGGATTATAACCTCTACTCAGAGCTCCTGTATGACTTTTAGGACAAACTAACTACTTTGTAGTCAGCAATTTTGCTCTGTGAGGACTAGATCTAGTCTGCTGTGTATGAGCTGTGAGGTCCAGTAAGTATGAAATAGGTAGCTCATACAGCTGCACAATGGCTACTAAGCAGAGAAAGTGGAGCTGCATCAAAAACAGAGCAGCTGACAGATATCTGTAACTTAAAAACAATAAGACATCCTGTTAGTTCTAACTTCCTCTTTGGGTTTTCATTGAATCGTAGCTGAAATCACCACACAGACACTTGATTTAACTTAACTGGATAGCAGCTCATACTGTTTTGACTGAGCACAGTGAAGGGGTCGATATTCATGCTAATGTGCTAGCATGTGCTCGATGACACTTGATGACGACATGTGCCAGTAGCAGCATTAAGCAATTGTTTTTTGCAGAATTGACCAACTTTACATCAGAAATAGTTAGCAACAGAAGAAATCAGTAGTTAGCTATAGCTTAGCATTACCGTCACTGCTAGGCTTTTAAATGTGCAGGTAAGATTTCATAAGGTCTGAAAAGCAATGCAGTACTCATCCCCCGTAAATAAAATACTAAAATATTTGTTTTTTGTTTGAAATGAAACATTTATGCTATATTTAGTACATGTCTGATCTTTGAAGGTGTTGGTTATCAGATTTTGTTGGCGTTAAGCAAACCGCTTGCTACTGCTAAACATTTCATGAACAAAATAAAAGTGGACCAACGTTAAAAAAAAAAAAAAAAAAAAAAACACGTACAAAATTTGTTTCAAATATAGTAGATATTTATGGTTTGATATTCAACAGGTTTGAAAAAAGGCACAAATGGAGTTGGAGAACATACAGTACAGTAGTTTATCAACCAAACAGCATCCTTGCAGAAAAGCTGATATTTGCATAATGTGAGCCAGAGGAAGCTTTAGCCACATGTGACAGCTTTGACCAAACAACCACTAACCAGACTCTTGCTAAAAATTTGGTCTCACTTGAGAGTAGAAATATCCCATTATGGTGAGGCATGTCTATTTAATTTTATACAGCTGAGCCTACTTTAACACAAGGAGGTAGGCAATTTAAAAATCTTTACTACAAACACTGAGCGGTGCAGTGCCAGTATGCATCGAGGGATCACTTATGAACCTTGTTCACAGTCCCTACCTCATAACGTTTGAGAAAAAAACAAAAAAAACAAAAAAAACACTAGCAGCTTGGTGTTGTTTCATCTGCTCTTGTTCTCCATTTCACTGCTTCTACTGCTGGAAACAAGACCTGACTAGAATTAACGGGTGATTGTGTAGAAACGTACAATAGAAGCTTTTGGACCATTTTCATTATAATCAGGTATGTTGGAGCAGGGAAGCATCTAAGATCGGCAGGACAGTGGTCCTCAAGGACCAGAGTTAGGGATCCCTGCTGTAGATGATGAATTCCCCAACTGTTTGCAGTTTTTTAATAGATCATTTTACTGATATTGTTAAACTGAAGGTTTTACCAACTTGTTTTAGATTGACAAACTCCCTAAATTTAATTTTGTCAGCCCCTCTGAGATGCAGTTTTATGACTTGTAATGTTTATATATTGTAGCTGATCAGTTTGATTAAGTCTTTTTTTTTCCCCTGAGGCAACTTTTTTTAAATTGGCTGCTTTCAACTTTTGATTTCTTGTCTATTTTCTGTTAAGGCTTTTAATGAATTTTACATTCACTTCTTTTTTTTTTTTTATTTGAATGAAATGAATGAAAACTACTTTATTAATCTCAGAGAGAAATTGCATTGCAATAAACTGATAATAATACATAATAAATAATATAAATTATAACTGTTTTATTTGCATATTGTTATATTTTTCCATTTCACTGCTTCTGTAAGGATTGTTGGAAACAAAAGCAGCCACAGACCTTCCCAGACCAGTGGAGACATTTTTAAATGGATGACATCCTAATTTCCAACAAGTCCTTCAGTTAAAACAACCACGTAGGTCATTAGGCAGTCTCAGTACTCTGAAAATCATGTTGATGATGGCCTCTTTCTTCCATCTTGAAAAAATAAATCTATCTTGCATCTCCTGATTAGGATACAGAAATGTACAAGCATAATTTAAGTCAATTGCAGAGTGAATTTTGGCATCTAAATGTGTAAAGGATATATAAAATCTCATAAAACTAAATCCAGCCCTAACATTATTTATTATTTACACTGCCATGCTCAACAAGAGGTCATCACAGAGCATTGTACAGTGAGAGACAAACCCAGCATTTCTGTTTCAGCCAACATTTGAAGACTTTATAAAAGGGAAGAAACTTTTTAACAGATTTACCTGGAAAAATGTTGAGAAATCAGAAGATGATGCTGCCATTTCTCATTCCTGTCCTTATATAGATTTGCTACTTTGTTCTCCTCAAAATGTGTATTAATTTGAGGTAAAAGACAGATGATAACGTCATCTTTTCACTTTTACACCAGCAATGTATCCTCAAACAATCTGAAGCTTAATTATCAGTAAAAACGATAATCAAACCCTTTCTGTAGCTTTTATTTCCAAGCAGCTAGAAACTAAGTCTGTTTAAGTCTAATATTAGAAAATGAAGATACAAGAACTGAAATAAAAATACAAACAGTGGCAAAAAAAGAAAGGAAAAACAAGTTACAACAATGAAAGGGTGTGTTTCTACAAGTTGTGCAAGCCAACCAAACAGCCTGATCCCACTTGAGCACAGTCACTCCTCTAAGTTTGACTGGATGAAAAGGGACTGGGAGGCAAGATGGCAGCCAGTCCCATGAGATGCACATGCAGCTCAAGGAAAATCTACATCCTATACTCCTTAATCCTCCCTTCGTACCTTACCTTTACTCCTCCATCTATTTTTTTTTTACATCCCTGTTTTTACTCTTACGGTTGATCTTTTCTTTATTCAGTGCATGCTCACCTCAGTATAGCATGTAGGGGATTCCTGCCAGTCCCTCAGCTTCTAACAAGGCAAACCTGCGTTCACTGAGAAAGGCTTGGCACATCAAAGGAGTGAAGATGTATGCCTCATATGCCACTCTTCACTTGGCAGAGTTGTCCAGGTAAAAAGTATTGACTTTTTCCCATGTGCTACCCATGAGGGACTGGATTCTGAGGAACAAAGAAAAACTGACATGGGAAACACCTGATTCCTGTCACTCCTGCAACAAGATACTTCTTAAGATCCAGTATGTGTTTTTAAGCTCCTCATGCATAAGTTACAAAAATTGGAATTTTCCCAACACATGATAAAACAGTAGGGGAATTTTATGTATAATTAATGCCATCAATAACTGCTCAGTTTCATACGTCCCTGATCCTGAATGTAAAAACTGGCAAGGCCCTGAAAATGCAAAGCCAAGCCAAAGCCATGCTGGTAAGTGAAGAGCATGATATGATCATGTTTACGCATGCCAAGTGCTGCCATGATAAGGCAAATGGTAAAATTTAATTTAGAAAGCAATAAAAACTAATCAGAATTTGGTCAATAGTGTCTTCAAACAGAGGCTCATCATGGTTGTTTCATTTCTGTTCTGTACAAAAAATGAAAGCTCATTTAAGGCTATCTTTAAATTCTCATAACTGCAGGAGGAGATAATCTAACTACCTTCCAAGATACGGGGATTTGCAAATCATCTATGGGTCAGTTTACTAAGGAGCCATGTTGTAGCTGGAACATGCAGAATGTTGTTATGCATTAACTTGGTGAAATGTGCTGAGTCTTGAAAAAGACATGCACACAGTGTACTGTTCCACATCAATGGTGCACTCACAGATGTGTACTGATAGGCCTACACGCAGTCATAGATGCTGGTATTTGTACTGTGTGCTGGATGAATTTGATGGTCACTCTGTTCTTTAATCCAGAAGATGCAGCATCTGAAATTAATCTAATTTTAATGAGATTTTTAGATGAAGAGGCTATCTGTACTCACCAATGATAGTTTCCAGAGTCCATGCTTACAATGATCTCCAAAACATATTGTGTAGATCAGGGGTGGCCAACGTCGGTCATCGAGAGCCACAATCCTGCAGGTTTTCCATATTTCCCTGCTCCAGCACACCTGACTTAAACTAATGAGTCATTGTGCAGATCCTTATAGGCTGTTGGATCCATTTAATTTGAGTCAGGTGTGCTGGAGCAGGGAAATATGGGAAATAAGGACCGACGTTGGCCACCCCGGTGTAGATCATGGATCTCAAACTCTGATCCTAAAGGGCAACTGTTCTGCAGGTTTTAAATGCTTCCCTTCCTCAACACACCAGACTAAAATTAATGGGTGATTGTGTGGAACCTGACAACAAGCTTTTGGATCATTTTCATTATAAGCAGGTGTGTTGGAGCAGGGAAACATCTAAGGTCTGCAGGACAGTGGTACTCGAGGACCAGTGTTTGGGATCCCTGATGTAGATGATGAATTCCCCATTTGATATTTTAAATAGATGGTTTTACTGACATTGTTAAACTGAAGCTTTTACCAACATGCTTTAGAGTGATGAACTCCCTAACTTTAACTTTGTCAGCCTCTCTAAGATGCAGTCTTATGACTTGTAATTTTTATATATTGTAGCTGATCAGCCTGATTAAGTTTTTTTTTCACCTGAGGCAACTTTTTAAAATTGGCTTGTCTTATCTTGTCTGTTTTCTGCTTTTAATGAATTGTTCATTCATTAGTAGTTCCTTGTAACCGATTGTCTTGAATGAAATAAATGAAAAATACTTTATTAATCCCAGAGGGAAATTTCATTGGGGTATAATGATAAATTGATAATAATACATAATAAAAATATGCTATTCCTTCTCAGAACATTTAACATATGTTCAGGGTCATTGAACATATTTCATTTAGTCCCATTCTTCCTTCAAACGCATCTTAAAGCTCCAAAACTGAACTTTGGCTGGGTCTCACACTTTGGCATCCCTTAACAAAGACTCGTTTGACATCTGTTTTGTAGCCTGTCTCTACTCTGAGCTCTTTCAGTCAGTTTTGTGTTGAACATTGTCTTATTTCTTGCTCTGTTACTTTCTTTTTCTCCTTTTCCATGCTTTTGCCTGTATAAATCAATTAAAAAGAAAAAAAGGTATAGATTTTCTTCCTATGTGTAACCAGGTAAGTGGGTTAAACTAATTCTCATTTGCAATGACAAACTGTCCCGTAGGCAGCAGCAAGAGTCAATTCATTATTCAGGAAATTATATGTATATTATTATTTTAAACAAAAGTTGTCATTTAATGTAAAAAGTGAAGCAAAATTTCTTAACTTACTTTTCTTTAGTTCTGTCATTTAACTTTATACCATCGCCACATATGGTGGTTTTAAAACGTTTTTCCTCTAAATGAAATCTAAACAATTAAGATCAAAATTATATCAGTTTATAAGATGTTGCTGTATAAATGCTACACCTGAAGCCTTCGTCAGAAGGGTCACGTAATGTTGCTGTGATGCATCTCATCAGACGAGACTCGTCACAGCAACATCACGTGACCCTTCTGAGGAAGGCTTCAGGTGTAGCTGAAACATGTCAAGGTGACAAAAATTGGAACTTTTTATTCTCATCTGTGTGACTAAAAATAAGAGACTTTATAACCTGAGTAGACAGTATGAACTTAATCGGATTAATAGAAGTGAATATAGAAGTTCTTACAGAAGTACACTTGGAAATCAGAGATTTACCCAGGTAGAGGCCAGTTTACACTAAATATTTGCTGGAATTTGATTGTCCTCTCTGGCAGTTCTTGCTTGATTAGTGGTGCCGTAGACTCAGAACAGGTGCCTCTATAATGAGATCATGTGACACTTAGATTGTAAACAGCTGGACCTTAAATATGAACCATTTTCCTTTGTTTTAAAATATATATTTCATCAGATAAATTTGGACTTTTGTATATTTTTTTTCTAGATAAACATAAGTTAAATCACAAGATTGTGATACATGAAATGCCAACAGGGTTAATTTTTTAAACTCCTATGTAACTCAGCCACCTTAACCACTTAGCCTCTTGAATGCAGTCTTTTCTATTTGTTAAAATAGTAAATCAAGTTTAAGAAGCTTTAACAAAATGCTGTCTGTACTTCTGAATTTACTTTTCTTTCATGTTCACATTTGGAGAAAAAACAAATAATACAAGGATAAAGTGGTTTCCCAGGAAAGAAAGAAATAATTTATGTTTTGTGACAGCTTTATAGTGAGATCGTGTTGAATATACAGAAAGAAATCCAATTGGTTTGTGCCGCCTGTCGTCAAAACTGCTTTCCCAACAGCAATATGTTTCTACGTGTCGGCTGGCTTTCATCCTGAATTGATGTTCACAGAACTCACCTTAGATTGACTGATTTAACTTCTTTTTCAAGCAATCAATTTTGTGATATTACAGTACGCAAGTTGGCAAAGCTTGGTGTTCTGCCCAAACAAGCAAGGGAATTAATGAGTGTGTTCCTGCTGTAACATTTAAGCAGGGCAAGCCCACAGTAACCTGAACAGTTCAGTGCCCGTTTAGAGTGAGAGCAATGGAAATGTCAACTAAGGAAGTCAGTGAGCCAAGAAAATACCAGAGAAATAAAATCTCTGATGTTCGGAAACCGATGAAAACATGACTTAAGCAGGACTGTGTTGAAAAGGAGGACAGAAAGTAGAAATGAGCCTAACTTGAAGTCTGATTGATGGTGTCTTTTTTTGAGGAAAACAAAAGACAAACCAAAAAAAAAATCAATGTTGGAAGATATGAGAAATACTATGAAGCATCATAGATAAATAGATGTGACTGAATCTATTTGTTTGACATATTAATCAGGGCCTGTAGTACATCAGGTTAGAAAATGAATTCCAGCCAGGCTAATATGAGATTAGCTAAACAGGCAGGATCTCGACTCAGACAGCCATTCTGGATGCACGCTTGCTCAGTTACTATGTCAGATAAAGTTGCTCCTCTAGTGTTTCAAGCCTTCGAAAAATAATTTAGAACACTAATCCAGAGCTCTCCTTTTCAATTAGCAGGAAGGTCAAGATTGTCAGAAGGAAGCAAATGAAACACGGCTTAAGTTTTAATGAGGCTGCACAGTATACAGTGAAACTCTACAACCTCATGTCTGAGAGGATTTTCTTCTCCATTATCAAATTCAGTTAGAAAAATCCCGTTTGCCCTGCAACATTTGATTGATGGAGAGAATTGGTAGAAAGATGGGTAGTTTACAAGTGATTTTAAGCTTGAACTTGGTTCTGACCCTGTGTGCTTTAGGTTCTAAAACACAAAGCGTTGGGAAAGGTATTATACTTCTCCCATTAAAGGGTTAGCTTTATCAAATCTTTCAAATAGATTGAAAGGAGAATGAGGAAGTGGTGCATGGATCAGTCAGCCCTTTCTACCATGAAATTATTTTTTCTCTATTATGAGATGCACATACAGTAATACATGTTGCCTAATCCCTTGTTGGAGTATGTTATTCCTGAGTAAAGATAATTTACTCTCATAATCTCATAATTTATATCCATAGCAACAAGCCGGAGACTCTTTCAGCAGCATGTTTTCAGTGAAGCCCTTTTCCCTGCTTGCTGCTTTAACCAAAGACTTCAGAGAGCTAGCCTACTGGGTTGCAGTGTTATTTGATATTGATGTTAATTTGCTTCCCATCACACTCACTCAGCCATTGTGGAAGGAAAGTTAGTTCAGTTCACAGCGTATGAGGAATGTTAAAGTAGGAAAGGAAAGGTACTGCAGATTGGATCTCCATTTTTCTTCCTAGACAAATTTCAGATAATCTTGTTTTTTTTTTATCGCAACTGCAGCAGCGATGGGATGTTGAAATGAACAATTGATGCAACCTGAGGGCTGCATAAAAATAAAACCATAGTAAAATAAAAAAGTGTTCTTAAATCATTGTATTACAAACTGAAATATATTCAAATCTTCAGCACAATATGCATCTAATAACAAGTTCAGCTGCAAATAAAAATTGGTTTATTCCAAACATTTATGCGATATGAGGAAAATGCAAGATAAATATTTTTTATTTGACCAATTGTCTGTGGAATACTGATTCAACTACCATAGCTCCTCTTCAGTTGGACCTTTTCTGCAGTAACTCCTGGTTTACACCTTCGTTTTGTAATGAATAATCATCAGAGTGCTTGAGGGGAATATTTGAGGTCAAGCGTGTATCTCTTCGCAATTTTGTGCCAGTTCAACCTAAGGTGGCTTTAAGAGGGGATATATAATTTGTAAACCAAATATTACATTACAGACATTGTGTTTAAGCCTCAAGACAGAGGTTTTATCAGCAAAGTATCCATTTCAGATGAATGGTTCAATTATTTATAAGAACTACAAAGGTTTCAGGTCATTACCTTCTAGCAAATAAATGCACTTCATCTTACTAACAACCATGACATGCCAGCAGGAAGTCAGGCACCTCGTCAATCAGCCCCCCAGAAAACTCAATCCACCTGATCCTATATGGCGTTGGGAAGCAGCAACATGACACAAGTTTGCAGACAAAGAAAGAAAAGAGAGAAAACAAAACACAGGAACATTCAATTAAGCTTTAGCTGGAAGCATCTGATAAGTTTATGGAAATTAAAATTTTATGTAAATCAGTTGTCTGCTTGGTCCTGCGCCAGATCACAAGGGACTGTGTTATATTGCATTCAAATTAGCTGCCTCAGAAAACACAGCAGCTACAGCTAACAAGTAAAAATAACCCATTATCACAGGAAATCTGGACTGTGTTGCAAATCTGAAAAAGAGACTTCATTCCATACCTCTCATCTATTTTTGAACTAATTTAAAATAACTTATTTGACTTATGTGACTTCACTACTGCAATACAACACTGTTATCACAGTCACCGTTCCAAACATCTGGTACAAAGATGCACGCTAGAGACATGAATATTTAAAATGGCAATAAATTCTTTATTTCAACAATTCTCCCTCTGATTTCCTTAAAGACCAAATGAGGGCGTGTGTGTGTGTGCTAAACCTGGAGCTGAGAACACTGCAGAGCTGAGATCAGCTCTAGTCACAGAGTACACTGACACCCAGTGGACAGTAACAGCAGCACAGGTGAATCTGCATTTTGTAAATGTTTCTCTTTTCTTTTTAACTATTAATTATCTTGTCTAAAACTGCTGTTTTTGAGGCATCCTAATTTTCTGTGTTGTCATACTTCATAGACAGAGGTCTAATAAAATTAGTCAGTAATCAGATTTTCACGGGAACTTGCTTCTCCAAAAACCCACTCTAGTGATACTTCACCAACACCCCCAAGAGATACTTGCACTCCTCTCGCTTTCAGATGACATATTTAATTCTAATTTTTATTTATTTTTTTTTTAATCAAGTGTCTTTGTAGGTTTAAGGCACAAACAGAGCTGGATGTCAGACGTTTTGATCGCTGTTGTCTTTGGACACCTGCTGGGCTGATGCTACCTTGAAATAGTGGAGCTGGCATGTGACTGGCTTGAGTAAGTTGTACTAGCACTGAGCTGAGAGAAGCCACTGTGACAAGATTCAAGACTGGTCATGGATCCCCTGAAAATACAAGGAAATGTGCACTTTCACAATCTGAGCAAAATACAAGTAACATGCAACAGAAAAAGTATAAACAGTTTGAAGAACACACAGTGAACCATTTATGTCATATTTTATAGCCATCAACACCATAGCAGTAAAAGTGTGTTACAAGGTATAAAGCTTAGCAGACTGAATAAACTAACCTGAAGTCATGCGACGCCAGCACCTCGGTGTAGTACATTATCTTGCACTTGTGGGACGAGACCTGCAGGGAGGCCAAGACATCATCCACACGAGGCAGGCTGGAGGCAGCGCAGGCTGCAGAGCTGTGGAAACGCCACTGGAGGATGTAGAAGCCAGGCCAGCGTGTTATGTGGGAGCCCTGTTTAAAAAAAAAAAAAAAAAGATTTAAACAAAAAGAATAAAAAGAAAAAGGAATCTGTAGATTAAAGCACTTTGATGCACCAAAAACACTGTGGATAGATCTAAACTGTTCTTTTTCTTATGCCTCTACTATTTTTGCTCTCACCTGTACACTCTCTCCTTCCCTGCAGGTGAGAGCTTTCTCCACCATGCTGTAATCCTGGCCCAGAACCCAGCTCCTATCTATCAACTGGGCATTAACAGCCCCGAGGGAAGGGATGCCATGTGCTGCTAGAGAGTCTTTCTTTGGAGGCTGAGGAGCCCTCTTGGAATGGTAAATGTTAAAGGTCACATCTCCTTTAGACACATCAAAGTCCCAGGTGATGACGGAAGAGGATTCTGTGATCTCAATCAGAATCTGCATGAGGATGTGAGGAGGTTAGAAACAAAGAACAACAGACTGCAACCCATTTGTAATGATCAATCTACAGCTGCAAACATGCAATGTGGATTATTTTCCAGTTGGTGGCATCCTTTCACAGACTAAAATCTATTGCATGATGAGAAACACCAGCTTTCTTACACTTGAATAAACAATAGTGAAGGTAACCTAAAACATGGTGACAGTACCTCATATGGAGCCCCCTTAAAGATGCTGGCACTCTTATAAATAGAGTCGGTCAACAAACAGTTTTCCTCACTTTCCAGTTCCTCTGCAGTCCTGTACAGTGATTTGGGAACTAATCCCCCCTCAGGGATGTCACACTAGAAAGAAAAATGGTAAAGCAATTTAACATGTGATTCCATATGTAGCCTATATGTACATGTGATGGCTGCTGTACAGAAGCAGCTATAAATCGTTCAAGATTTCTCTGACTATCTTTTAATAAGTAGTTGAGTCATTTGTCAAGTTCACGAGAAATACTGTAGTGGAGAGTTCTGGAGGTCCATGCCTGATAATTATAACACAATCATTTCACATGCTGACAAGCCTAAAGTCACACACATGCTGCCAGCAGATGCATGTTTTAGTGGACTGATAATTTAGTCGAGCTACAGTTTTTCCAAACCTTTTTTTTTTTTTTTTTTTTAAATTGGTTAAATGGCTGATGCACATTAAAGACATGGTCTAAGGAAACAGTCTGATTTACTGTTCTTCTAAAAACAAACCTGGTATTTTACAGTGTCTGATTCAACTGAGGCTAGCCATCTGTTGTCTGACCAGTGCACATATACGCTGGTCCCATCCAAAAATAAATAGATGCAGGCTTCCTGCCCATCATTCATTCACCACAAAACACAGAATGACAAACTCAACAAGCATGAATTAGTGGTTTCTATATGATTGAGTAAATTCATGCAATCTGCTGACTGTTAGTAAAAGGATGCATCACTGAAGATGTAAATAAAAAAACAATGAGGTGTGAATCATTTCAAACCCTCTTTTTTAAGTGAAAGTGGTGTAAAATATATATATATATATATATATATTTATATCATGAGGTGAAACTAAGAAATGGCTTCAGAAGATGATGGTAAAGTTGAATACTGTCAAAAAAGAAATGACAAATGACAATAAAAACACCACTAAACAGGCAAGTTTAAACATCCTGGCAGCGTTAAATAAAAAAATTCAATTATCACATTTATACATTATTTATTATAAACATGGGGATAAATACCTATTTCACATTTATCAGTAAAGAAAATGACTAAAATCACTAGCTGAATGCATGATGTTCTCATACATTACTGTCTGCACTGTGAATATTGACAATCACAGAAACCTCACCATGCAGTCCCCTCGAAGGAAGTCTGGGATGATCTCTCTGTCAATGTAGTCCACTAAGCCTCCCGGACCTTGGTAGTCATTCCCAGCATAAACAAAGAATTTCTTTCTAGTATTCTCATCAATCAAGGGACTGACCTGGAAACGAGACACCAATGCTCATCAGAGAACATGCAAGAAGCAGCAGGGTCACTTATTATCAGCTGTAAAAATCAATCCATTTCCAATGAATTATGCATGACTAAAGCATAAATAGGTTGGCTTATTGATGGCGTTATGAAGCATGCATATCGGTCTTTACAACCAACTGTAATTTCATTATCTACTAATCAATGAGATGTATCTTTCACATCTCCAGGAAGCATCTGTGTTCTGCATTCAGTCTCTTTATTATAAATGTGTTTACATAAATTACCTCTCATATGTATTTCTTTATTCAATGGCATTACTACCTGCTCTACTGCATATTGCTTTGGGATTAATCAAATGTCTCCCAAGGGGATCCGACTCTACATATCACAGTTCTAATTATCTTTATTTTATTATATTTCATTTGTCAGCTTATCCTTTTTTTTAAAAATCTGTCACTTGCTCATATCTGCAGTGCAGTCAGATTCTAGCAAAATATTCAGAATTCCTATTAATGTAATCTCTGTTTTTGTCCTGTACAACTTCATGCCACAGTCAGACGATTAAATTGAAATTAATGGTAATACATCAGAAGCAAACGTTGACATTTGCTCTCACCAAGGTCCACAGAACTGGGAAAACTCTGGGTGCGCGCACTATGAGCAGGCAGCCCAAAGTCTCTGGGTAGTTGGCCTCAACCACTTCGATGATTCTCAGCAGGGCCTTGACTCCCGGTCTCCACAGGTGACGCATGTTAAGACCCTCCAGATCCAGCAGGCATGTCCAACAGCTGCACCACACATTAACTCATTAATGTATCATATTTGATAGATATAGTTTGTGAGACCTATTGCATCACTTTATGGTGAAAACTTTGCTCAAACTCTGTTCTACATAATCTGATACTTGTCTTCTGCCCCCTGGTGGATACCTTTTGCACTACAATACTGTTGACATATCATATGGTAATAGATGGTGAATATAGAAAAATAGTTTTGTATATTTTGCTTATTTATTTTTTTTACATTTTGTTAAAGAGCCTAATAAGTAATAATTTTCACTATTATATTCTTTGGTTGGGCTTTAAAGGGTTCAAGTACACATCATGCATTTATACAGCATGAAATCTGATAAAGATCATCATAAAAATATATTTAGGCACCTTATGGGTCGACCAAAGACTCTGGTGTTCTCCTCACATCGCCTCAGTCCCTCCTCGTTGATGGACAGAACCTGTGTGACAGTCATGAAGTTGTTGTATTAATGTTTTGAACACGTGTTAAATGTATCTTATCAGATCTTGTTTATGTGCTCACGTCACCTGTCTGAGCACCATCTCTTCGCCCAAAGCCCGAACCAAGCCTTTAGTGTCCATTTGACCCAGACGCAAGACATACAGAGGACGGCCATCTAAATAACACATCACACACAAACAAGGACCATTAACAAAGAAATTCATTGTTTGTAGAAGAAAATTAGTGTTTCCTCTTCCATTATATCAGGAGGGGCAATCTAGTTCATATATTTTATCATGATCACGTGTGATATATTCACACTGTAATACCATAATGGGTAGACTAACTGTTGCAGCTACAGAGTTCATGATTCCAAAGGGCTGCTTTTACTTTTAATCCCGGGATGCTGCGTCATGTTACAGATAAGTTTTGTTTTATGTGCCGCATCACACACTAGCAATTGGCTATCAAGACACTGCCTGTTTTGAACACGCATTATAGCAGATTCATCAAAGAAAGACAAATGGACATTTTTTTGAGGAAGAGAGGAAAAGAGAAAAAGAGCAAGAGACTAGACTACAGTCAATATCAGACTGACTTTTACTCGCCGGAGGGAGCTCAGAGTACAGGTAGGAGGCAAGATGGATGCTGAATTAGTCTGCTAAAGTTCTGTAGAGCTTCTTTTAATGTTTCTGAGATTTGCATCCAGTTTATTAAGAGTATATGTGCATTACATGTATGAAACTCAGACTGATGTGTCAACCACACGCTTTAAATTTACTGTTTGTATTTCAGCACATGGAGGGGAATTCTTTCATATTATCTCCATGACAGTCCTTAAAGTGTTTGTGGTGGTGTCGGCCAAGACCCAGGTGAAACGTTGAAAATTAATTTACAACATGGGTGTGATCTTTGCTCAGTAATAATGTTTAAATGTTTTAATTTAGGACACAAACATTTAAAGTTGTGAAGCCTTAACTCTGACCAGTAGGATCAGCTGATCTTTCATTTTCAATCATAGTTATGACACATGGTGCTCAGATAGTTAATGAATAATTTAAACATTATAGGGATAAAAAAAAGACTAAATTTGTCAACCTGTTAAAATATATTAGTACCTGTTTATGTTTAGTGTACAGTGAAGTCAGTGTTACTCAGTACCTCTGTCATGGTGGTGCCATCCTCCTGTGAAATAATCGTGAAGCAGCTGTGGGTACTCCCACGTGTCTAACAGGAAATCCACCTGGTGCTGCTTCCTCCAGGTCAGTGACTGGCACAAAAACTCCCTGGCTTTGTCAATGTTGAAATCTCTAGCCCTGAGGAAGCGCAGTACATGCTGATCCTTTGGAATCTGTACACAAAAAATGAGTCAAAACCAAAGTGTTGACACAGTTGTGCAGATAAATGGAAAGAAAAATATTTGACCATCATCACGTATTTACTTAGTGCAATCTAACTTATCACAGTTCAGCTTAAAGTCACTCATACCAAATTATGATTAATAATGAATATAAAGATACAGTTAAGTATTGCTGGAAATGGTACTAAGAACTGACTAAAGACCACAAAGGTATGCTGTGATTTATTTTAACCATTTTCCTCTACATTTTTATGAAAATAGCCTTGCTCATTCCTTCACTGGGATTTTTAACCACTCTCCTTCTTTGATGATCTCTTGCTGTTTGAGGCTTCTTAGCCATCACTCTAGTCATTAGTTTCCTCTGAGGTATGATCATCAGAGAACAACAGAAGCACAGTGGCCCAGTCAGAGTCCAGACATGAAGCCCGTTGACAGTATGTGGAGAGAACTAAAGATGAGAGTGATGTTAAGGAAGCTTTGAATAAATACAGAAGAACAGTGAAAATCCAAGTGAAGAAACCCTAAAAAACATGCTACAAGGTAATGTCCATAAACACATTTTGACACCTATTAATCATAAGAAAGAAGAAAACAGAAAATATTGAAGGTTGTTAAAGGCTTCTCATTTACATCTCAATTCTTATTCTTCTCATTTCCAGTCAGACTAAACCTCAGTGTCAAAAGTTCACTATAAATTAAAATAATTTTGTGCCAATATGCAGTCTGTAAGTAGTTAAACTGATTTAACTGAAAACTTTTTGAGCAGTGAAGCAGAAAGGTTTGTGTGAGGGTTTCAAAGTATAAGCTGCACATAACTGCATTTTTTGTGTTTATGTGACCTTGCCCTTGTGGGTTTCCTGTAGCCACTGTCGCAGTCGAATAAGACAGCTCTCCTGCAGAGGCGTTAAATCACCTAGGTAACGTCTGATGTAGTCAGCATCCAACTTGTCTACAGGCCAAAACACATTTAGAGTGTAGAGTTAGCACATACTGCATGCATCAAACTGTAAAAAGGAGGGTGAAAATGATTAAACTGGCATGGGAATGATTAACAAAAAGTCAATAATTTATCTTGTATGTTCTTTATGAGATACCCACTGGAAAATGTTGGTTTTGTTTACAGGCAATGCTGCTGTTAAATCTGCTGTATCAATCAATCGAAATATTATTTCACGCTGTTTTTCTCTTTTTATTTACATACTTAAGTATCTTGAAGTGTTCAAATATTTTAAGATTAATTCAAGAATTTTCTGTTAGCTTCTTTTGTGCTTTACTAGTACTAGTGAGTGCACACTGACCATCAGGTGAACCAGCCACTTGCTCTGTGGGTCCTGCCTGGTCTTTACCAGGCAGCCCATCCTTGGCACTGTTCACTGGGATGGCTCTGGCTGTAGAAGGGGGTAGCAGCCGGGGTCTTGCAGTAACCCTGCCAGATTCAGCTGGGGGGCTCCAACGAGGTATGCAAGTTACTCCTTCTTCCTCCAGCTCTCTGAGGTAGTATTCAATTATTTCCTTACCCTAAAGGTAATTGAAAGACAACAGCTTTAGTTAACTTGGTGAATCAGGTATGGCTCTAGAAAGATATTGAAGGCTGATTCTTTTGAGAAAAAAAAGGTTCTGCATTAGTAAAAGATTTCTATCACAAACAGTAAAATTTTAGATACAAACCTTTTTAATGCTGCTAGCATACTGTTTCATCGCTATCTTCTCTGCTGTGCTCTCAAATCCAAAAAAGGACTTAATATCAAGACTAGCTGTTTGCTCGAAGCATGTCCAGTCTTCATTGTCTGGATGAACCTGTTAAGATCACAATCATACACAAAAAAAGACTGGTAAGTACAAAAGCTTGACTATAATCCTAAAGAATTAGATAAGATATTAGATTTTAATTCCACAGGACAAATTGTATTTTGCTCATCCAAGTAATACAAGAACAGGAATACACATTTCATGATTCTAATAAATCTTAATTTGGCTACTATAACAGTTAAAGCAGATCTGACATCAGTGGTGAGGGCTGCATCACGAACATTTTATAAAAGGATGGTAATATTAGACTAAATGGCTGACATAAAACAGTCATAAAAAATGGCGACGTTACAACAGCTGGTGACATTAGCTCCCTAGCACTTTGGGAGAAACCTAAAATAAGAAATGTATGCATCACATTTTATAAATGCCTTAAGGTGGGGATTTGTGCTATCCACTCAGCACAATAAAAACAAAAAAAAACAAAACAAATAAACTTCTTGCTGACTTCCTCAGCACTTGGTTATATTTGACTTTAAAGCTTACCGTGTAATTGCAGCATTCACGGACAAGGACTCTGTTAGAAAATGTCTCATTATGGACCTCGATCTGGAGTGTCCTGTCCCTGTGGTTCAGGGTGTTCTTTTGGATGAAGTACAGATAGTCTACACCAGCAATCTATGGCAGAGAAAACAAAAATTCAAAGTTTGCTGGGTTGTTTAAAAATAGATATGTTTACTGCATATTTATGCCTGGATGCCAAATTGCAGTCACTAGTTTTATTCCCATAGATTTCCACACAGTGACTAAAAAACTGTCATTAAATGCAACAAGACCATAAAATACTACCTGATTAATAACTTTGGCACAGTTTTAATAAGCATTCTTATTCATTTGTCAGAACAAATAATCTGATTAGATTACTTGTCTTGATAGTTTCATGGCCTTTGCTCTATGGTTTAATTAGAAATACCCGTTTGAGAAGTCGAGGGGCCTCAATGTCGATCGTGCAGCGCCTCTCAGTTACAACCACAGAGCCATCTTCATTTTGACTCTGTCTGATGATCTCACTGTCCACAAACACTGGGATCAAAGGGCACTTTGGGAACCTCCTCACATAGGCCTGAAAAGGAAGCATTTAAATTAAAAAATATATATATTTCTTGTTCTTTGATACTTATTAGTAATTCTTCACCACAAATGTAGCATGGATGAGTTCAGTCATTTTGTTGCAGTGTACTCAGGTATTATTAAAATTAAAACAAGGTCACTTTTGTTTCTCATGAAGTTTGCATACTGAGCAGATTTGTAACGTGATTTCCATGTCAGGTGGGTGGATTTAAAGGTTAGTAGCTTTAACCCTTTAGGGCTGACCGTTGGCATATCAATGTCTGAATGCCTGTAGAATTGCAACCACATAAGAAAAAGCAAAATTTCTTTTTGCATATAAATCCAGAGGTCTCCTGCTCCCCTGTAGCCTTGAGGGATGCAGAGGGAGAGGAAGGAGATGGCCTCCATCAAACAGAGGCTGCACCAGTGAGTCCCACAGTTCCAGCTTTGTAACGTAGCTGGCTGGAAAGGTAAAAATTAACCTGACAACTCACTCATCCCCCCTCACCACATTTCAATCTTTTCAAACCCAGCAGATTTCAAACCCCATGCATAATCTTTCTCTAGATATTTTTGATATTTTAAAAATATTTTATACATATATAGAAGTTTAAATTAGAGGCAATGTGTTCTTAAGTTTCAATGCGGTCAAACTATTTATACTTTTGTTATTTATTGCACTTTTATAGATGAATTCTATTCTACTTCTGTAAATAATTGATTTTGATGTACATGCTGTCTATTTGCAAATTGTGCACACAGTGCATTTTATTTTTGTTTGTGAAAATGATTATCTCAAAAATTAAATTATAAAAGCAACTTTGTGTTGTTTAACAAGAATTTTCCCAACTATTTTACATTTGCAATTTTGAGGGATAAAGCTTAGGCACCTCTCTATTTAGAAAATTATTTCTAAAATAAAAAGGTTTACTGCACTTTCTTAGCGATTTATTTAATTAGGATGGACTTAATACAGATGATAAAAATATAAAATATAAGGGTTACATTGATTATGGCAAATCAAAATGTTTTTAAAAATGACACAGGTACAAAAACGTGAAAATATGCTCTGGCGAACTTGTTCTATGGTAGGTCTAAAAGGGTTAACAGTTTATTTTACAGTTTGTGCACAGAGCCAACATCCAGCTGTTCTAGCAATTACAAGCAGTGATCACTGTGTTTTACTGCCCAAGCCATATGACCATCTGTCCAATGCCAAATTTAACCAGGCCTCACCTGTCAATATTGACTGAGTAACTGAGCAATAACAGCTGTGTGTCTTTGGAGATTGCAGCTGTGCCTTTTCTGATGACAAGCCGGTAAAAGTTAATCAAAGAGCAGGGACAAAACAAAACCATTATGAAGTGGAAAGATGCTTGTGCATTTCCTTAAGAATGTTAAATATTAATTTCACAGTGAGGCAGAAAATAATAGCTAATATTCAGTGGAATAGACCTAGTTGTCAATTAAGATTTTCTAAGTCTAAAAAGCACAACTTTCTATTAAAGCGGCAGCAGTTCTTTTCTTGAAATTCTCAAGGTTTTTCAGAAATACATACACACACTCTTATGGCATAGTTTATGAGCAATCTGTATAAATATATCTATATCCATATTAAATACTGAGAAAATGAAACCTTGCCCCTCTTATTAAACAGCATTGGTTAGTGCTGTTCAGCAGACCCAGAACATTTAAAGTCAAACTCTATTATCTTTCACATCATTGGACCAATAATCTGGTGAATGTGGCTGTGGAGCATAAACAGTCTTTATTTTCCTTGGGCTCTGTTGATTAAATGTGATCCAACAGGCATAAAGCATTAGCATGTACCCTTGCAAAGCCATTTAAACATAAGTCTGGTGGAACCCCTTTTTCTTATTTTTTTTTATTTATAAAGGCCTAAGAGAGTCATAAAGAGGTGTCATGTAAAGGACAACCAAGATGTCAACGGGTGCACATTCAGTGATATCTACGACACTGATTAGGACTGTTAGCTGGAGTAATAACTGTTAGTGTCAGGATTAGTCAAGAGCTAATGAGAAAGCTTGAAGATAAATGTAAGGAGCGGAGGTGGTAGACTGCACACTGGGTTCTCTCTTTTATGCTGTCGAGACCTGAATCCTCGCACAACATCTGTTATTATTTTTTTTAACAATAGGGTTATTTTGGGACTTTTTTTTATAACCCACAGTAACACAGTAAGACTCTTAAAACTGACCTTTCATGGGAAGGCATCAAAATGACCCTAATGTAAATGCAAACCATACAGATTGGCAAAGAAGTCAAAGCTGCAGTCTCACAGTCTTTGCTCCACACCGAGGAGATTGCATAAGCCTTTGGCTTAATGTATAACTTAGTAGAACAAAAAACAACGCAGAGAGCAGACTTTAAGAGGGGATGAAATCAAGCCATCTCTCTTAGAGGACCAAATTTATTTTCTGTCCTACTGTTTCTTAGCGTTACTAATCTTATGTGAATTTAAAGCACTGAGCTGAAGGTTGCAGGTGAATAGAGCAATACATGAGGCCAGTTATAAAATATATATATATATATATTATCAAAAGAAAAAGCCAGCTTGAATATGGAGACTAGGTGTTTAGACGGTGGGATCTCTGTTGTTGTTTCTGTTTCTCTCTTTTTAAAGCAGCTCAATACTCCTGTAGTAAAATAAAAATGAGTACCATGAGTTACATAAATACAGCAAAGGACAATTGTGCTGATCGTGGCTTTACCTTATCTTAGCCTTACATAATCTACAGTTAGTCAACTGTAGCTGTAAGAGCAATAGTCAACCCAGTAATTTGAGCCATATTTCGTGGCTAAAAACTTAATTACAGTCATACAAAACAACTAGTACTCTTGGCCTTAAGCTTCATGTGGAAAGAAAATACACCACGCTGAGTTTTAATGAGCTACAGATACAGATATGTGCACTACTAACATCTTTTGCATGGATATTTAACTTTTAACAAAAGTTTACTGAGCAACTAAGACATAGCATAGACCCTGGTAATAACTGTTCAACAGAAATAGTAAAAGATGAGCCTAGCAGGCACACATCCAGCTCTGTATAAGCTAAGATGGCTGTGGACATACCCCGGCCCACTCACCGCCATTATGAGCTCAAAAGGGTGCTTGTAGACCCGAACAGGGGACTGGTACTGCTGGACCATCGTTGAACCTCGGCAAACTCTGTAAAATTTGATTTAAAAACACATTTTTTAAAGAGTGACAGCTGTCAGAGTGGTTTTATGCCTGCGTTAAAAAAAGTTTACGCTTAAAGAGCTAAGTAAAGCTCACTGAAAAGCGAAATAGAGCCGTAACTCTCACATAACAGCAATTTGAACTGAAGTAGTATGTGATGTAAACAAAAACGAAAGAAGTTTTTTTTTCACGTAATTTAAATAGTATAGGAAGCTAACATCTTGTCGCTAGTTTACAAGTTGTTACACCGCCACGCGCATAAACTGTGTCCACAGAAAAGGCAAATTAACACAACTGACTTACAGAAAACTTCAGTTTCGGAGTCAACGCTGGCGCTTAAACGAAGCTATCCAGTTTTTACTGTGTCCATAATTTCAGCTGAGCGAGGAAACGTGTAGTTAAGATGAAAACAGCACGTCATCAATTGGTTCCGTGAGGCCAGCCCGTTAGCTCCATGGTTAGCCCCGCCCTCTTTTAGTAAAACCGGAAGCGAGAACTTTCTAAACTTTATTTAACTCGCCGAGAAATACAAGCATTCATTCCTATGACAGACATAAGAAACTTTCAAAATTATGATTCCAAATGCAAACATTTTTTGACGGTATTTTTGGGAGGGTAAAATGACAAACCTGACAACGGTTTTATTTGAGTAATTTATAATTATAAACACAATATCCATATATATATATATATATATATATATATATATATATATATATATATATATATATATATAATTCTAAGTAATATATTTCATAATAATCAGATGGTCTTAGATAGGTTCATGAGTAATTTTGACACTTTTTGTGACTTCAGAACCATAGGAAGATAAAATCTTTTTCATTCATGTATTGATTTTTTTTTTCAAATTAACAGTCATTATTCTTTAAGAACTGACACTGACTCAGTGTCCACATTTTTAATACAGCTTACAAATTCCATATTCTTATATAAAATGGTTAAAATCAAAAACGTGTTATATGTACTTTTTTAAATTGGAATTTAAGCAATATATTGATATAATAAAGCTTACCAATATATATATATAATGCCTGAAGGTGGTGAGGGACACCTACAGAAGGAAGGTGGGGGGGGAGTATTGAGGAAGCTCCACCCATGGAAAGCAGCAGGCCTGGATTGGTAACTACCTCACAGAGAGACTGCAGTACATCAGGCTAAAGGACACCACATCTGACACTGTTATTAGCAGCACAGGAGCACCCCAGGGGACGGTGCTGGCCCCCCTCCTCTTCACACTCTACACCTCAGACTTCTGTTACAACTCAGAGCTGTGTCACATCCAGAAGTTTGCAGATGACACAGCCATCGTGGGGTGTATCAGGGATGATGGAGAGGACGAGTACAGGAATCTGGTCAGTGACTTTGTCTCCTGGAGTCAGATGAACCATCTCCAGCTTAACACCTCAAAGACTAAGGAGCTGGTTATTGACTTCAGGAAGTCCAGCCCACAACCACGTCCAGTGACCATCAGGGACAACAAGGTGGAGATTGTAGACAACTACAGGTACCTCGGGTTGTGGCTGGATAACAAGCTGGACTGGACATGCTGTACAAATCACCTGTACAAGAAGGGCCAAAGCCTTCTGTACTTCCTGCAAAGACTGGGATCTTTTAACATCTGCAGGAAACTCCTGTGGATGTTCTATCAGTCTGTGGTGACTAGTAAGCTTTTTTGTGCTGTTGTCTGCTGGGGGGGTAACATGAAAAAAAGGTGTGCTAACAGGCTGGAAAAACTCATCAGGCGGGCAGGCTCTGTGGTTGGCATGAAGCTGGACTCCCTGGTGACAGTGGCAGAGAGGAGAACACTAAAAAAACTATATCTATATATCTATATATGAGTGAACAGATTATAGGAAAGATCGTTTGTCACAATGTGTCTTACAGCCAAGGGCCTTGCAATCTGTCTTGATATCAGAAGACCAACGCATTATAGATTTACTGATTAGTCATTCTTACATTATCATTGCACATGAGGCTGAACTGTCTGCATGTGTAACTCTACATGTTATTATGCTGAATACTAAAGAGATACCATAGTCTCTGTTTATGTCACTGTTGTATATATTCAGGTAGCGAATTTAAATTTCAAACTGGGATGTCCTCGACATGCTCTGAAACGAAAGTGTGACAAGTAATGTATGGTACTATTGCTAACATGGAAAATCAGGATTTATCCTTGAGAAAAAAATGTAAAATGATAATGTGTAAAAGATAAATCAGACAAAAGTTTAATTTCATATGTGTGTATCATCTATGTGTGTGTGTGTATGTGTATATATATATATATACACAGTATATATATCTAATTTTATATAGGTGATTCAACTGACACCCATTCTCAAGAGATCCACAATGTTTCAGATAAAATTACAGTAAAAGAAAGCCAGACAAACAATAAATAATGAGTGATGTGCCACATATAATTACAAGTTCCCATGATAATTTCATATATTATTACCTATGGATCATTGTATTATCCCGTGTCTCAGCATGAAAACATTTAAATATATAATGGTTTGTATCTCTTGTCTCTTGTCTGTATATGTATATATTTGTAAACTTGCATTCAAATCATATTGTGATATATGTGTTTATGTAAAAGCCTTACTTTTTAAGACTTCATGTCCCTCTAGTTGTTTACCAACATTTTATATTCATTTTACTGATCTGTAGTTTTCCAATTTATTTATAAGTAAGGACTTAAAAAGAAAAATCAAATCAAAATGTTGAGCCAATATTCCATCATAATGAAACAACAGTTTAGAGCAGACGAGTCAGGAGTGATGTGATTGACTGAATGAAAAGAAAGATGTTTGGAAAAAAAAATTACAAAGTTTTAATTATGACAATGACATAAATCATTTTCTGTTTCTCCTTTAATTTAGCTACCAGCAACAGCAGTGAAGGCAAATTGGCAATGACAGATTATGAAAACGAATTTAAAGTTGGCAAATTAACTCTAGGATTTATTTTGACAATATTAAATATTAATTACTGCTGTTAGAAGAGAGTTAGGGACTTCGTTAATTCTTAGCTTGTCGTTATCTTTCTAATATTCTTTCTCTTATATAGGGACCATAACATCATTTTGTGCATCATATTGTGCTTTTTCTTTAATAAGAAAAATACTTACATATTGGAACAGCATAGAGAATATATTCAAATTAGGCAAACACATGATTAGTTCATCTATGTACTTAACTTTCTTCATTTTAAATGTAACTTTTATGGTCCACTTATTGTTTATACATTTATTATTATCTTGTTTAGTCTGGAAAATATTCTGTTGTGGATGAGAGCTCTCGATAGCTACCTGAATCTTCAGTGGTGACATTTCATGTCTTCCCACTTGGAGCAATCTTGCTATGTCTGGCTATATTTGTTCTAAAATGTAACACACAACATTTATTAGATTTAGTCATGCCACATTCATTACGTAAGCAGCACAGAACTACAGGTGACCTGAACAGCTGTGCTGGTATTTGCTGTGCTTCAGTTGTTGTGGGACAAGATTGGTTGACGATAAAACCTGCAAATTTTCATAAACGTGTACATCAAAATCATTGACTCGTTATTAGGACACTATTCTTTGCTGTCTGGTTTTGATGTTTCAGTTTGGCAAATGTGAAAATACATTTTCTTTTCTTGTTGAAGCTTTTTAAAAATCCTTGTGGCCTGATGTTAAATTAGATAAGGAAGACGATACTTGCTGTATTAATTTAGTATTTTTTAACAGCAGAGCTTTTACTGACTGAATCAAAGGATGTTTTTAGCTTAAAGCTTTGAAACATCTATGCTCTTAGGGTTAAATGTGGTCAAAAAAAGAGCAGCAATTTAAAATGATACTTAACGAGTCAAAGACAACACTGGAAACTACACAAAATCACCAAGAGGGGAGAAATGAGGTCCTCTCACTCAGTACATACAACAAAATGATGCCACAGTGAAAATTAAATCTTTAGAAATCTGTAAATTATGAGAAAGTTTAACAATTTTTCCATTAACTGAAGACGATGCAGAGTTAGTTGTAAGTTGTATTGACTGTAAACTTTTTTGCACAAGCAGGTTAGATTTCCTGCTGTCCCTTCCTTTCTGCTGAAACACACTTTCAGATGTTTTGATCTACCCATTAAAGGCTCGTTCACATAAATCAGTTTGCAGCCTTTGTTCATCTTTCATGGATACGACTGCACCAGCAGGACGCCGCTTACTAAGTGGCAGTGTGATAGTGGGAGACATGGATTCATAACAAGGTTAAAGTGTCAGAAACCAGACTGTTATTTTAAGCACAGAGAGGCTTTCTCAGCATTAAATTAGGCCACATTGAAGGAGTTTTTTAAGCGGTCGGTATAAAACTGGATTGGATCAAAAGTGGATGAAAAAAAAAAAAAAAAAGATTAAACACTCACTATTTCATCATTAAATTTGCTTAATCAATAAATACAAAACACCAAACAGCTGACAGGAAAGATAAAGACTTGCTGCTGTCACTGTATGAACATGGCTCATTTTATGCTATTTTATTTAAATTAAGATGTTATTGTTTCATTGAAATTGAGAAATATTGATCGTATCCTGAATGTGGTCTTTTGGGCCACATTATATAGAAGATTCCCTCTCCAAATCTAGCTCAAAGGATTCCCCAGATTTATTGTCACAGTGCAAAACTTGACAAGCATTGAAATGATAGCTGGACCTTGTTTGCCATAAAATTGTTACTCAAATGTTTTTACTGTGTCTTCACTTTCTCTTATTTGCTGTCCCATAAAGATGCAGCTGGTCTTACTCTGAGATCATTTAAACAAGGGGACTGGGATGGGTGGGGGGATTCAAAGCTTCTGGATTTGGCTGCTTGCAAAAGGTGCCAGAGTCCAGCAGGGGATATCCTGTTAGTGGGAAGTAGAGTTCAAACCAGATTTTTTTCCCCCCTAATTGGCTTCAGGCACAAAGATTAATGCCACCATCGAGCATGCTGTTCTCTCCAGCTGTACAGCATCTTGGATTTGTACAACCAATGTGCAGCTGCACAGTCAGAAAATACCACAAAGAGGACATTTCTAAACAAGCATTTAGACTTTTATTGGTGTGGAATGATAGTAAGAAGATGTAAAAGGGTTGACAAACCATAGCAAGCTGAAAAATGATGATTTATAAATGAGGACTGCACATTGAGAAAGATCCCTCTGTGCATGCCTCTCTGAATGCCTTCCTTCCTTTTTTTTCTTAGTGGGTGTTTTGGCTATTTTCACAAAGGGTATAAAAGTTGGTGTGTCTTTTTCATTTGATACTCCAGTTGTGATCAAGGGCCATAAACAGTCGATTTGACTCTATTGTGACAAAGATGATTACTCTGAAATTCATATCCTGCCATATCCCACAGCCTCGCTGAGGAATTTCACAATAACACAATGACTCATCTGTCTGCTCAGACTAAAATAATCACCTACACGCTTGGATATTTGAAGTACAGTATCTGCAGTCTGGCAGAGGGAAAATGTGAGCATTGAAGTTTGCTGATTGTCTTCTTTGAGCTCATCATTATTTTTAGCATCATCTTAGCTCCCCGTTCTTATTGAATATAATAATGATTAAAGCACATTGGATGTACAGTATTCATCTACTGAATGTTATACCATGAATCCCCAGGCCTCCACAGCACTGATATAAAAACCTTTTGCAACTAATCGACTGTTCAGTATTTTATTCATGCACTCTTAATCCAGAGCACGAATAAAACTCTTGCCAGTTGTAATTTTTCAACAGTAATTAAATAACAGTTTGCATGGGTATGTTTGTTAAATCATTTTAGTAACAACTTCGAAGTAGATATCCACAAATATAAGCTAAAAATCCAAATATTCGTTGTTTTTGTTTTGAATGTTTCAACTCTTTAAAAATTTTGTTTTCACATTATAATGTTAAGTTTAATGTGAATTTAAAGTTACTTTTGGATCAATCAAATATGTAATTTGGAGCAAATTGAATCCTTTAAGTCGACTTCATGAAATTGAGTCAGAGCTATTCAGATTCTTTATTTTAGAGAAACTCGATAATTTAATTTAATTTAGTTATTTGTTACCAATTGCAACAGTTTATTTAAGTTGGTTGAACTATTCTACTTCTACATTAACAAATAAAATCCAGACTGATTTTTGAGGAATGTGAAATTATTTTCATCTGAGCACAAATGTAGAAGCCTCAGTTTATTAGCACAAAACTAACCATTTAGAGCAACCCTTTCACTCTCAGTGTCAGGAAAGCAGTTTCACTGAAGAGTCTGTCCATTTTCAAGAGAAACGTTAAATGATTTTTTGATCCTGAAAAGCTTGTATTCGCTCTGAGCTCACCAGGGAATTCTTTGAAAACACTGCTAATCATTAATTAACACTAAAGCTGGATTACGAATTGATGCAGACCATTGCAAAATTTACAATAATGAGTGTGAGGCCTGTCGACAAAGTCAGTTATTACATCTAACTAAGCTAAAAATCTATTCAGGAATAGTTAAGATGTTGGATTAAAAGTAACATGAATGGCTAAAATAGTTGTCAAAACGTGATAAAGCTGCAATGACATAAGGCAAGGATATCACATTGCATTTGATGTATTTGGTTTACACAAATACACTCGTTTCTATCATTAATTCAATATACAGATGCATCAGTTTTTGTTTTTTTTGTAATAAATAAGGGTGTCGTGCAAGAAGAAATAAACTCTGAAGATATGTTTCAAGACGCTGGTGTGTTGACCTTTATCTGCTTGTTATTAAAAAGCTGAATAAGGGGTTATTTTAAGTTTTCTTTTTTTCATTTATTAAAGTATTAAACGAATTGATGAAGAATATGTTATTGTGTTAGTATTGTTTGTAAGGAAATACATTTAAATGTGAAGTAAATTTGTGATGTTTGTGATGTCTGAGATTAAATGTATTAAATATAAGTTGCAAGCATAATTTCTACTGACTTTCATTAGGGTGAGTGGGTCTGAGACTTGCAGTCAAATGAATGCAGCCTTCTTTCACTGTGCTTTATTTAAGTTTTAAAGTTACTGTGGATATATGCTATCATATCAACCCCCCCTTTCCAAAAACACAAATTATTAATGACACTGTTTTTAAACTTGATGTCGATGATTTTAAATAGGCATATATTAATAAAAAAAAAAAAAAAAAAGAAGAATCATGTCTTAAAAAATAAAAAAGTTTAAAAGATTTTCTTGTTACAATTACCTGGAGTTTCACTGGATACTCACTGCATGTTTTCTTTAGTTGTACTTGCACAGCATTATTTTGGAAAATCCTTGATTTTTGAAGAACATGTTTGCTGGGAAATAAAAAAAGGTAAAAACGAGGGGTATTTTTATAAACATGATGACCTGCTGGAGCCAGAGAATAGAAAATTTCCTGCAAGCCATTCAAGTGTTGTGTGTAGGTTAGGAGCAATAAACTGAAAAAGAAAATATCTTCATTTAGTCTGAAGGCTTTCTTTTTTTCTTTTTAAAATCAGAATATGATGAAAAATGGGGTCATTCCCAGGTCTTGTTTTTATGAAGTAGATACAATCTCAGCTGAACAGCACATTCCATATTATACCATGTCAATATTTATTTTATAAACATGAAAAAAAGAAGAAAAAATCATTAACTACTCTTTTGCTGCATCCAGGAATTACAAGGACAGCCAAATAATAATCAAATTTACTTGATTAATTGTTTAAAGTGGGCAGCTCTGTAAAAGTTTTAATTTCTTACAATTTGCTGGGTAGCAACATTCAGAAAATAATGAGATCAAATTAAGGCTGCAAAGGTTGCTTCTAAAACTTATAAAAATATGGGGTGTAACACTGTTTCTCACTTTTGCTTAGTTCATTTTCTTATGTGAATAACAACACAGTTAAGTGTTGTTGATAAGCGATGGCTGTATTTACCTCATGTTAAGAACCAGAAGGTTTGATTTTATTCCTGGTACTCTGGCTAAAATGAGGCTGACACACCAGACTCAGGACAAAAATGTACTTGGTTTTGAAAGGATAGTGCACCCTGAAATATTGTTTTTTTTTTAATAGCTGTAAGCAACACATATAAGACTTTGTTGTGCTGAAACCATCTTCACTGCAGTTAAAATTAAATAAATACATGTATGGGTATGTATGGGTTAAAAAATGTCTCAAAATGCCACCTACTGGTTCAAAACAGCTTTAGCTTTTACATGCTCAAGCCTGAAGTAGAGGTTTGGGACTCTTCTATGCCATGGAAAAAAACAAACAGACAAAAATAAATAAATAAACTCAAGTAAATGTCAAGGTTTGGAGATGAAGTAAACTTAAGGTTCTGTATGAATCTGTACTCCATCTTTTAAAAGCCTGCTGAAATAACCATGTCACTGCATAAATCTGAGGTCCGCCTACGACTTGCCCCCTGCTAACCAAGCTCCAACCTCCTCTATTGTCACCATGTTTATTGTTTTGCTTACATTCTACAATATCAGCATCTTTATTCAGTCGAAGTTCCCTAATGTGCTCCCTAGTGGAAATATCTGGTAACGTTTGTAGCACACAAGCAAATATGTCAGCTGGAGGATCGATCCAAATATGAAGTTATTTTTATTTGGTTTCATCGTTAATGGATTTATTTTATACTGTTTACAAAAACAAATAAATAAATTTATCAGTTCTACCATTCAGTTTATTACAAAAATGCTTATACTAATAAAAATGTGACATTAAAAAGCATGTAGCAGCAGCAGTAGCCGCCTGCTGTATCACCTAAAAGCAGGTTGGTGGTCAAATCTGCTTCATCCCAGTTAATCTGTTGTTGTGTCCTTGTGCAAGAAACTTCACCCACCTTATCTCCAATGTCACCATCGTTGGTGTATGAATGTATATGAATGTTTGATGGTGGTTGGAAAGGCCGTTTGGCGCACACTGGGAACCACTTTTCCTTGGTCAGCCCAAGGGCAGCTGTAACTACACATGTAGTTTACCATCAACAAGTATGAATGTGATGTGAATGACTAATGGATTCACTATAAAGTTCTTTGGGTGCCTTAAAAAGTCCAATAAAAGGTTAAATTAATAATTATTAAGTTTATTCTTGGCCCTAGACCTCTCAGCCTGTTCACCACGTTAAAATTCAGAATATATCTGGAATATTTTTAAATCTTTCATGTGTAAGAAAATGAAAATTTTATACAATGGCCTCATCTGGTATAAGATAACGCTTGTCAATAGATTGTTATGCATTATTACTGACTGTACATTGCAATTTTAAGCACTTCTATATTATAATATATTATATTATAAGTACAAACATATATAAGAACACAAATCTGCATAAATCAGAATTATATGAACTTAGAACATTTTTATTGACACTATTTAAACTTTTTGGTCATTATTTAAAGTTGGAAGAAATCAGGTAACCATCTAATTAAACTGATGCAAAGTGTGAAAAATAGTCTACCTGTTTCTCTGACGGCAAACAATTTCTTTTGCCTGGTCTCTTCCACCCACACACACCATCCTGTGTATAAGCCTCATGCTTTTTGCTTACAACACTCATAAAGCTACTCGAAATGAAAACAGTGAGGCGAGGGAATTTCAGGGCTTGGTTGATATAAACAGAATTTTGTTTTGTCCTAATTAAGACTCACAGTTCCCATAAATTCTGTATGGTTTCAAGAATTTATTCTTAAGGAGCCAAGAAGGAAAAGCAAAAACAAACTTATTTCTAAAATGTGTTTTGCTAAAAGATTTGTCTGTGTGCAATACATATGGAGAAATGTTTTCATTTCACTTTGACACTCCTCTAAAGTATAATAGCAAGTACAGAAAGGCATTAAATAAAGTGGGAATATTCCACACCTGCAAAAGTGCCACCTCTTATTGTCAGTGTCAGATATGCAATCCTACACATATCAGCAAGGTCACACTTTCCTATAACCATGGTATTATAGCATACAAAGGGAAATGAAACACATCTGATCCATTCCCTTCAAAACTGCACATCAAACTGCCATGGTTTCTAGTACACCCCCTCAGGTTCAAAATCAAGACAGAAAAGAGAAGTGAGGGGTGATTTATGAGATCCCATGCCTCACATCCAAGAAACAGAAACAAATCTCATAGTGCACACTCGTTCAAAGATCAAGCGGAGCAGGGAAACTTGAAATTCTCAGTCTAAAATTGCTCTAAGACAGAAAATGCTGTTATGTCTTGACAGTGGTCTAAAATAATTGCATCAGGAAGGAACACATTCCTACACTGGATTAAAGAAGGACAAAAAACAGATTCAAGACACTGAAGCAAGATGAGAAAGCAGACCAAGGGTACAGTTGTATAGTCTAAAAAAAACTACCTCTTTATCTTTTCTTAAGCTCTTTTCTTTAACCCTTTTGGGAAACGTCACTGACGTAGGAGAAATTTGTAAGGACTGCAATGAGAATACAAATATAGTTAAGGTGCGCTTTGATATCAGCAGCACTGAAACTAAAATAAATATTCCAATGCAATCTTGCACTTTGTCACACAGAGGCTATCATATGTATTGTATTAGCACAGTAAGTAACTCAGACTGTCACTCATGGTTTTCTCAGACTTTCCTTCCGGATTGTATTTATCAACATAAATCCCAGTTAACATGACAGAATAAATATGAATAAGTTTTGATTTAAAAGTTGCATCTGAAAAGTATTATGAGATGGTATTATCTTCTTTCTTCTGTGAAGGATGGTCCAGTGTTATCTATGCTAAAGGTAATAACAAAAGAAGCCTTGGAGGTTACTGTTTTAGAGAATTCAAACAACTTTTAATGTTTCCGTTCAGATGCTTCCTGGTCTTTTCTCCCAGTTCTCACATACAAAGCTACTTAGCTACAGAGGCTGTATTAAAAAAACAGAGAACAATAAGCTTGGAATTTCACTCAGAATTGGTTCGACTGACAACCCTGAACTGTAAACACAGAATATAAAACATCTTCTGACTTTAGCGTAAATAACTGTATTAAATTTTCAGTGTTCACTTGGCCTAATTTAACCAGTGAATAAAAAATGGCTGATTGTTTCCAGTCTATTTTTCACACAGCAGTTGTCTGGGGGAATCAGAAATGCTGTTATCAAGAACAGCAACAATTCCACAGGTACTGAAAACCCCTTTTTATAATTTTGTATAGTTTCTTTTTTCCTGATTGAACTGTTAAAATGCCAATAGAATGTAAAACACAGTGATATAGTATGTGACGGTTTGTGCATGAGACATCTTCAGAGCAATCTGGAGTTTTCAGCCTCTACCATATGCTGCCCACTCAACCAAGCAGACCTTAACTGATGAAGGGAAAGGAGGCAACTAGTTCTCATAGCAGTGCATATAAATAGTGCACCATTTCTGGCAGTGTTTTCATGTTCTTTATGCACGTTACGCTTTAAGGGTGGCATATTACTTATAACAATTTTCACGAAGGAGAGCATAATCATTCAATGAAAGGAGCTAAAGTAAGACTATAGTTGTGAAAACTTAACTTTGGGGCATCAAATACTCGTGTCCTGATGTCTAAGGCTACTCAGGCTTCAGCAATATGATGAAGTTTATGTTATACTTGAATATTTTCTGCTATTATGAATTATGAGCAAGTCTGTATAATGAGACTGGATGGGTGGTAGAGGATCAAACTGCAGGACTTTGACTCATTAGACTTGATTGCAGAACTGGGATAATTAATTTTACAAACTTTAATCATCATAAGATTTAACTACAAACGCTGCTTGCTTAGGGCTGGGAAATTATGAGCATAGTTTGGTTTAGACTTTCAAAATGCTAACCTGGTGCCCCGACAGCAGATGCAAGCTCTTGATAGCGTTTTTTGTCACCAGATGGTGACAAAATTGCAAAATGTAAGGGTTTTCTTTCTGGGATAAGGTTTTATGGACAGAATTTATATGCAATTAAATAAAGCCCAGAAGGCAGAAAAACAATAAAAACTTGTGGAGATTATGTCCTGCCTATGAAAAAAACTGAAATTTATCTTAAGCGAGCAATGACCTAAAGCTCACAAATGTAAATTTGCAGATAAAAAGAGAATTCTTGCTGCACCTATAACATGTTCCAAGAGGTGGCAGA
Organism: Melanotaenia boesemani; assembly: GCF_017639745.1. Classification (NCBI taxonomy): domain Eukaryota; kingdom Metazoa; phylum Chordata; class Actinopteri; order Atheriniformes; family Melanotaeniidae; genus Melanotaenia; species Melanotaenia boesemani. The sequence continues at coordinate 19,972,011 of NC_055683.1, read as the reverse complement.
GCTTTCACCATGAGCCCAACAAAGTTGTGAAATGAGATGCTTGAATAAATGAAGTCAACAAGTTCACTGATCTCTTCCAAATGGCTCCTTCAGATGTGTTTTCCTTGTTTTTTTTTGGGATGGCTTTTGGTTTTACTTGATTATTTTTTTTTCTTTCCCTTGATTTTATTGTGGTTTATTTTCATTTTTATTTTATTAAAAGGTCCCTGATGCCCCCTTTGTTATAAGAATGAATGGTTGAGTTACCAATATGTTTCTTCAAACTTCAGTCATCCATGATTGTTAATCCAAGAGCTAATGAGTTGTTTGGCATTGACATGGAAGATTTAGCAAGTTTTTCATGTGCACAGCTTACATAATCACTACCCATAAATGCATTTTTCTTGCAAATGGTGCAACATGTGAAAGTGATAAAACCAGATTTTCCAATGGTATGAGACTTATTGGCAAGAACAGTTTTTATAGCAGAGAAAAAAATCGAAGAAAACCCAAATTTTCTTATTTGAAAAAAAAAAAACTTCTTTTATATGGTATATATATATATATATATACACATACACACACATATATGATACACACATATGAAATTAAACGTTTGTCTGATTTATCTTTTACACATTATCATTTTACATTTTTTTCTCAAGGATAAATCCTGATTTTCCATGTTAGCAATAGTACCATACACTACTTGTCACACTTTTGTTTCAGAGCATGCCGAGGACATCCCAGTTTGAAATTTAAATTCGCTACCTGAATATATACAACAGTGACATAAACAGAGACTATGGTATCTCTTTAGTATTCAGCATAATAACATGTAGAGTTGCACATGCAGACAGTTCAGCCTCATGTGCAATGACAATGTAAGAAAGGACTAATCAGTAAATCTATAATGCGTTGGTCTTCTGATATCAAGACAGATTGCAAGGCCCTTGGCTGTAAGACACATTGTGACAAACGATCTTTCCTATAATCTGTTCACAATCAGGCATGATGTATGCCTCCACTGCCCTTTCCTATTCAAATGAGGGAGCTGTAGAGTCTGGACAGCTGTGGAAAGAGCAACCCTTTCAAGGGGTTTAAGAAAGGATCATCTCAGATCAGTCATCTTGTATTCTCTCTGCTGCTGCAACTGTACATTGATATGCTGGGGTGGTAATGATCAGCATCTATCAGCTGTTTGGTGTGATTTTCAACTCATCAAGTCAGGAAATTTTATTGTTAAAAGCTTGTAAATTATGATTTACTGGTGATTGGCTAAATGAGGCAAAGCTTAACATGTTTGGCTTGAATAACTACAATCAGTGGTAAAACGTACCCCCTATTAACCAATACGGTGATCTAGTGTTTTGACTTTTTGGTACCGATGTTAATTCTAATTTTGGCTATTTACTGATAAAAAGAATACAAAGGTCATGCCAATGAACCGTATGAAGCTACAGTCAGCAGATAATTAGTTCAGCTTTGCACAATAACTAGAGGCACGGAGGTTTAGAGTCAGATTTCTTAGACAACTGACCATAAATTATATATTTGGAAGGCATCAAAACAATGTTCAAGGCTATCAAAATTAACTTGCATTTATAATTGAAGACATGTTTGTTGAACTGTCTGTTTTCATTTATTAATATTTAGCTTTCTCTTCACTGTCATATCCAAACAGAATATTGCATAAAACATCAACACACATACTGTAACTATGTATAAACTTCTGTACCAACAACCAGCAGCAAGGATTCAGTGCTGTGTTCTACTTTCAGCTACAGACATCATCATTCTCCGTACTAGGCCTTAGAGGTAAAAGAAAGAAACATTTCATTGTCTCTGTGTGCTGTGTGATCACACCATGTTGCTGAAAGTATTGCTGTGTCATATAATAGTGACATGTAATTAAGCTCTGACAATGCAGGCAACAGATGTGTCTGTCAGTACTTGGAGATGCTCTAAGCACCTCAAATGAGATCAATTTGGATCAGCATGCCAGTCTGATTTAGACATTCGAACCAATGTCATCCAAGTGGTGAGCATTTGCAGCAGTGACTGTTATCGCCCATTTAAACACACACCACAGTCCAATTTTGTGTCACTCTGTTCCAAGAAGATCAGTGACTACAGAGCTTTTTCAGAAGACTTAGCAGCTCATCACGATTCTCTGTAATTATGTTGTCGTCCAATGAAACCGCACAGCACAGTAACATTAAAATATAGGCAATAGAAATGTTACTACTTTTTATTATTTATTTCAGTTATATGGTAATGAATAAAGTGTTAACATAAAATTTAAGAATAACATTAGGTTTTCTTGGATTCCATAATATGTTTCTGTATGATAAAATTAATTAAAAAGAATAATGTGATCTGCTACTTGGGATAGATGCCCAGCAATAAAGAAACAAACATATATATATATATATATATATATATATATATATATATATATATATATATATATAACAAATTATTTGCACTTCAAAGTTATGCATTTTTAGATTTTTTTTGCATCATTTTATTGGTTGCCATGGTTACATATAGAGAGAATATTTTACAATGAAACTTTGTCATTTGCGAGAAATCAAAATTACCTGGTTGGGGTTACATAATAATAATTATTAAGACTAATCATTACAAGGGGACCCTGAGCACCATGGACGCTATTTTCATCCTTTAGATGCTGAAGCTCTCAAGACCACTAGATATGCATAATATTCTTTCAACAATAGGCCATATCTGCCTGCATGCATACATAGGTACATTTTGTTTAAGAGGACTGGTTTGTTCAACAAACAAAAAATATTTTTTCAATAATTCAAGTTTTTGAATTCACAACATTTTTCCCTCAAAAAAGGCAAAGCTCTTTAAATGAACCTTTCTATACAAAGACAGAAGCTCTCATCAATCCAGTGGTTATGGTGGCTTGCTGAGGCGACAGGGAAAGACGTGGCTGTGAAAGTGCCCAGCTCCTCCCCTCAAATTCAGCCATACATGTGAGAACCAGATTTGGATCTGGGAATGACAGTGAACAACACAAAGAACCACCACAACAAAGATTATAACATGATGTCTCTGTTTGGTAATGGTAGGTTGCTAATTTCTTTACTTTGTACACAATATGTGAAATGTCTGCGGGTCTTGGTAAATGCAAACTATGACTGTTTGTGTATGTACGTCCATGTTTTTGAGTGATTGTAAAAGCAACAAGTGGATACTTTCATCTGCCCAGTGAATAAATGTATCACTACAAAGCACTGTTAGCCACCTTAGCAAGCTTTTGACTCAGTGTACCCATGATGTGTACTAAAATTTCTTCACATGCCCAATGTCGACAGACATCTTCAACAGTTTCACTTCTCACTTGAGGTTCACACTCATATTTTTTACGCGTTAGAACAGTCATCAGTTTTAGCTTAAAACTCCACACTTGTAGTGGGCTTTGTTAATAAAACAAAGAAAAAATAAATAAAGCAAAGAAAAAAACTATACCATTGATTTTTACAAATATGTTTCTAGTCAGGAAAAATAAACAGCATCACAAATCCAACATTACTGGGTTTTAAGTTAAGCGAAAAAGGGGGTCATTTTTTTTTTTTTTTTTTTTTTTTTACCCTGTCCTGTCCAGCATCCTAACATACAGAACGGTGGTCTGTGTGCCATATTTTGCTTGACAGATTTGCTCTACCAAGGGAGACATGTTATATACATGGCTGCCCTTGATATTTTTATTATTTTTATTGTAATAAACCGATGCGGCACCGAGGGCAGCCCCCAGGGCAGATGGCGCCCAGCAGCACCCCACACAGGACTCCAGGCAGGCACCGAACCTCAACCTCCGCAGCCCCGAGTGCATCCCGGGACACGAGGGCGTAGGAAGACCCCGGCCCCCCTGCCCCCCAGCCTGAGTTGTGTGTGCATGAGTATGGGCTATTTATAATGCAATTAAAAACTGGAAGGAGCCATGAGATGGTGATGGGTCCCACTGCTGCCAGGCAGCAGGACCCCCTCAGGACTCCCTCAGTGTGTGTGAGTGTGTGTTATGTGTGTAGTGCAGTACTGTTAAATGTGGTAGTGTCTAACATGTAAATAAAATCGGGGGGAGAGAGGTCACAAAGGGAGGGGATGGAGGAAGGGCCACCTCGGTGGCTCCTCTCCGCCCACCCACAGCCCATGTGCCCATCCCCCGAGGCCCTAAATGTATATTGATGTCTAGGTTGTGATTAAAATCTAGTGGGGCGGGCAGTCACAGGGGTCCACCGGGGGATCCCGCAAAGGGGACCCCCCCAGCCAAACCCACCGCCTCCACCTGCCCCACAGTGCCCTATGTGTAGTGTGTGTGATGTGGGGTGGCGGGGGAGGAGAGGGGCTCGGGGAGGGGCACAACTGGGAGGGAGATCCCCGTCCCAGCCGGGCCCGAGGAGGGGCACAACTGGGAGAGAGATCCTAAAAAAAAAAAAGGGGGGTAATTAACAAACATTAACACTTGTTCCTGGTGACATCTGAAACATAGTGGATCACTCATTCCTTTTCTGTGTAAAAGAAAAAAAAAAAAACATCTAAAATGGCTAAAGGGGATGCTGTGCATGCTCTTACAGTCATAGGTGGGCACTGCTTAGAGGATTTAACCACATAAGGAAATCCAAAAACTTTGACACGATAGTGGTGAGGTTGAAAGTGAGACTTGAAGATGATTTTATAAATCAGGTTTATTTGCATAACAACACAGAAACACACATCTACCTGACATTTAAGGTGACAATACATTGTTTTAATGCTGCAGATAAGCCAAAAATACATGTAAAAATACAACACAGGCTCTTCAATAATATTGCATGTTTGTAGTCATTGGAATAAGTGACCTTTAATTGCTCTTTCATTTTATTTCAGAAATAATTGGCACTAAAATTATGCTGCCTTTCTGGAGAAATCATGTGGAAGAATTAATATTGATTAGGTTACTTTGTTACTGCTTTTGTTCCATTTGTAAAGATCAAGAAGATTGCACAGAAATCAGCTCATGTGTCCCACAAGTGTAATTGCCAACAAATGCAACACTTTCTTGGATACCACCCACAAGTCATGGATTAACCCAAAACAACAGCCTGCAACTCAAGGGAATTGATTAGCCAAGTGTTTAATCATTCATCAAACATTGTCTTATGCTTGCTAACAGTGCACTTAGGTCTATTTCTGAAGCTTCTCATGCAGATAGAACAACTCTAATCATGGGTAAACATCTCAATGATTTATCTCATAAGATGTGAATTTTGGCTCATGGCCATTTGGTGCTTAAGGGAATCATCAGTGACAAGGCTTCGAAAGAAGAAGCCATACAACAATTACAGAAAAGTTTCCTGTTACATGGTGGAAATGGTGACCAGACTGTGGAGAAAAATTTGACTCAGAAAAAGTCAAAATTTTGTAATACGTGGTTTATAAAATGCGTGGAAAAAACAAGTGTAAGGACTCTAGTTCACCACCATCATGATCTCAATGATAAACATGATAACATTTCTCATAGCAAACAAAACAGAAATTTTATCTGAGAACTGAATACCAGTGTTGATGGATTGGTTTGTATGTGGTAAAAATGACTGGCTTGGCTAGTTTAGGCTACTCTGGCACGTCATGCCCTCCACTTCTGCTACTGCTGCCAAATTAGCTTCCCCTTCCTCTGTCTCTGACTAATAAAACAGACATGTGGACAGGAAGTTTAGCCACCATAGTCATGAACATTTGTTGGTTTTGCTACAGTTCATCATCAGATCATAGATGTGTGACACTGGAAGTCTTGATCAAACCATTGCTCATTTTGTGAACCAGTTTTGCTTCCATCTTACCTCCATCTCCTGCTTCAGCCCGCTCTGCATCTGAGTTCCAACCAGATTAACCTGTGGCAAGTTCTGCATCCCAAGCATCCATGTTATGTTATCGTTTATCAAAATGACTGTTTTTGGAACTACTCAGCTTAACTTACTATCTTAGTCTATCTGTTCTCAGTTGGGTTGTTGGTTACCCAAATTCTCAGTTCATTCATGATGTGGTCACGATTTTGATCTTACTTGGTTATCAGAATGAGGACTCCCAGTGATAACGACACAATTATTAGAATCATGGAGATTCATTAATTTCCAGGAGAGAATAAATCATCTCACCCTATCATTTCCAGATAACATGAGTTACCCAAATGTAACCAATGCATGAGATGTAACAAGCTATTTGCACTGTTCTACTCAGTTATCAAGCTTTACCAAAGTTACACCTTAGCACAGTAAAGCTGTAGAAAGATGAGGTTGATTTAGGCCAGATATCAGGAAGTCTAGGAACGGCAGGAGGCTTGAGATAAACAAGCAAAGACGAGCAAAACCAGAAGTGAAAGGAGGGTCATGAAACTGTATTGGTTAGGTGGAAAAAGTATCATGTTAACCACAGGTTGCACTTCACATCATGGAATGCACAGTTTTTTCCCTTATTTGCAATTTTAATTCTAAATCTTTTAAATCTCTTGTTACGTCCCGACTTCAAGGGGTATGAGCGGGGCGCAACATAAACAACAGTCGTACAAATGAAACACGGTATTTTATTGTGATGAGTATAAATATAGGATAAAACAGGAAGTTGAACAAATAAAACAGGAAGTCAAACATGAATAGTGTTGGGGTTGGTGAAACTGCTGAAAGAAACACAAAAAGGGGATTACTAAACCTTAACCAAAATCCGCCGAGTAAATTAAACTAAGACAAATTTATATAAACAAAAGTGTGCCCCTAACTCAGCGTCATAACTAAACAACAAAAGTGCAGCAGTTCCAATAAACTAACGTGACCGTTGTCACAAATAAAACACACTAACCTAGCCCTACACAACCTAAACAAAGTTAAACACCAAAATTAATAAAACTGGCAGAACACATAATAACTCAAAGCACAACTCAAACCAAAACTGTGTGTATACAAAGGCAAGCCCAAACCAACAAGACTATTATCAAAATCCCCAAAGGAAACACGAACAGCCAGGTTAACCCTGCTTTGAATACAAAATAGTCTAACAAAAGGCCACCTGTTAGCACAGCGAACACACAGAACAGTAGTGCCACCATAAGTCTGCCAGAGTGAGGGGAAGCAGCCTGTGCTGTCTAGCTTCTCCCTCACGAATGAGCTCAGCAGCAGGCCTTTATTTGCTGGAGGACTGTTGCTGGAGTTGTGAATGGTTGAGTGCTGAGCCAACCAGAGGGGAGGAGACGACGGTGTGACGGCTCTAGCCACTCCAAACAGGGAATCAGGGGCAGGCATTTGCATGGGTGACGAGCCTCGGGTGTCGGCAATGATTGGCGGCCGTAACATCTCTTTTTTTTACTTTACCATATTAACCAATGACATGAAATATTAACAATAAACAATTTTGCTATCTGTTTATTTATTCACTTAAGCTGCTTTTCTACTGTGGGTAACACAAACCATGCATTTTTTCAAACCCTGATCAATTATTTATGGTACCAAGCTCAACCAAATAGCTTTTGTGCCTACATTTAACCTAATGACAATTGTAAACATTTTCCACTTTGTAGAACCATCTCTTGAATACAAATCTTAAAGATTTGACACATCACTTCCATCCCCTTTGATACCAAAAGCAGATTTTTACGTGTCTTTATAGTTTTTCAGTTGAGCAAAGTAATCTGTGTGTTCACTACAGCAAAGCTGTTAAGTGGCATTATTTCTTCAGGGTTGGCACATGGTTTACATAATGCACCACCACATGATGCATTGTTGAGGAATTTATGGTCTGGTAGTGTGGAGCCTTTCTGTAAGATAAGATTCAGCAGAGAAATGTACATGCTGAAGCATACTGAGCTGTAGAAAGTTCTTCTTATTCAATAAAAACTGAATATTTATCAGTGGTTATAATCACAGTCATATAAACCTTTTTGTTTTTAGCAGGAATTGGCTTTTAGGAACTGGTACTCTAAACATACACAGTCACATTCAGTATGGATCTCTCCTCACTAGCCCTATCACCTTCTGCATCAATCCATAGTTCACTAAATAACTCATGAGAACATGCAGCAGCTGGCTGTAGAACTGTACGATACCTTTCATCTCTCTGAAAACTTGTACATCAAGGTCCTAAAAACACTGATCAAAGAAAACATGTCTTTCAGTTTCCCTTTCAGAGTTATGGCCTTTTTCCTCAACATGGCATATATAGATGACTTCGAGGTTACCCACAAAACTCCTTATAAATATACACAAACTCAATTTTCCCCTCCCGTCAACTCTCTATTCCCTTTCAGTCTTTCTAGATCCCCATGAACCCCATGCTGCCTCTATTCCGACAACCTTGATATCTATGACTAGTTTTCTGTCATTTATCTTCTCATTCATATTTTCATCCCTTCTTATTTATTTTCTCTTCATGATGGCCAGTCTTTTCCTCTTTCCTCCCTTATGCCCAATTCCTCACTCACCTCTCAATCACTTCTATTGCAGCTTGACAGTCCAATCATACAATAGGGTCACCAGGGTTGGACTGTCTATAAGCAATGTGGATGTCTTTCTCATTCCCTTTACTTTTCACCCTACCTTATTTGTCAGACCCTCAGATCTGCCCAAAACCTGCAGACAACGAGCCCTGCTATCCAGTCAAAAGACTCCCCTTTCTTTTCCCTTGAATATTAGTGGAGATTGGTCCTCATCTGTCAAGTGAGCCCCAGACACAGTTCTATAAATTCAGTAGTGAAATATCCTCTGGTATTGTATGGAGGCTGCAGCCTGGAAGTCTACAGCTGCCAGGGGAGGAGAGCAAGACGATGACTCACTAACTGAGAATGAGCCTGTTGACTTTCCTTTGTGCTCTAAACTGCCACTCTGGGCATTTATTATGGAACAAATACTAAGAGATTTAGCATATGTGAAATGTGTCAATCTACTGCAATAGGATGGAAAATTTTACAAAATAAAGAGAAGGAGGCTAGAAATTGGAAATTATCAACACTTTCTGCTGATTTCAGTAGGAATGTTGAATGTTGGAAATAGCCAATAGATGAATCAAAGGAAGGTAAAACCTCATAAGTAGATTTAATACATCCGAAATTTTTTAAGTTGGTGACTCTGAGGGTAATAATATTATGCAAAATTTTCCTCATATATAATATTAAGAAAACCTTGATCTGCTGGCAGAAAGGCAAAATAATGTATTTCCATAAACCACCTTTTTAAAATATATATTAATATATATAAATATAAACTTGTATCAAATTTTAATGTTAACATAATTAGTCCACACCAGAGTTTGACTTTGAGGTGCTGCCTTCAGTGAGCATCTTGTAAGAACTATGAGCAAATCTCAAAACCTTCAGGGGACATACTGCAAATTCAGTGTATTCTTTAAGATGTGTAGTGTTGGACGTTCCAAAATAACAATACCAAAAATGGTTTTCAAAAAATTCTATATATTATTTTACATTAGTATTTTTGTTGTGCTTTGTTTGTTATTAGTAGAATTTCAGGTTTTGATACGGTCCATTTACAGGAGTAGATGTGTCCACTGGACAATTAAACTTAGGTTCACACCAACAACTTTGGTCCCACTTAGTTACATACATGTCCCTTTTCTTGTACCTGCATAGACGATCAAGTCTCAGTTGACAGGGAGAAGCATGTGTGCAACAAATCAAGTAAGCAACTGCTTGATTAAAGTAAATAGCAGGGACATGGTCTTCGGTCTTCCTCATCTCACACATCCTATGATGACAATGATTTTGTATTAAAGACCCACTGAAGCCATGAACACTGGAGCGTGCACAAAGTGCTGGAAAATCTGCAAATATTAGTAAATGCAGAAAAAAGCTGTGACAAGATCCTTTTCTTTTAATAATTTCTTACAGATTGAGATATGAAGTAATAATTTACTGGCATACTGTTATAAAATTATTATTCTAACAAAACAAAACAAAACAAAAAAGATGGGAAAAAACCCCTGCTCTTAGTTTATTTCAAGTAAAGCCAAAGGAGACAGTTTTCTCAACTAATCTCAAGGACAAAGATCAGCATACAGTATGCACACAGGCATTATGTGTGATGCATTTATCTTTATGGGAGGCAGCCATGGTGCAGCCTGAGCAGACGACAGCTAATCTCCACTCTGTCACCAACACCAAAGCAATGCTAGTAAACAAAAGAAAGATCTGTTTAGAAAGCAGTATCAAAAATACAGCACTAATGTCAATGATGGATTATAGGTCATAAAGATGTTTTAGCATCTAAAAAGCAAACAATGAAAAAGTCAATCCATTCACTTTTTTTCTTCTTCAGAAAAATAAGTGAATGGGGTTTAAATTAGAGAGAAGAGACAAAAGAGTTGATGTTAAAAAAAAACATATAAGGACAGTTGGAGAGAAAAGGGAGTGCAAGCAGGAGTTTGTTGAGAATTGTGTGACACAGGAGCACTAACAATGCCTGATTTGTGTTTTATATATTCTTTTTTTTTTTTTTTTTAGCTTGCGTGACCTCTGTCTTTGGAAAAAATGTCCTTCCACACAATGAATCAAGTGGAAGACCATTTTATCTTTGTCAGTCTATTTCCCTACCAGAGGAATAGTCATCAGATGGTTAGATGCCAGGGAGACAGCTGGACAGGCCTTTAGTTCCTGCCCAAAAGAGTTAACCACCCATCCCAGGAAAGCTGAAGACGTGCAGTCAGAAAAGGTCATATTCAGAGTCTCCATTGTGGAGGCAGTTGTTCATACCTTTTTTTCACATTGTTGTTGCTTGTTGAGAAAAGTTGCTTTCAGAGTTAGATCTGGAAAAGCTTTGAAATAAAATGGAAAAGGTTTTGGACTAGTTGTTCCATCTTGACTGACACTTATTCACATTGCAGCATTGGGGGTATTGGGATAGTGGTTTTTATTTCTCAAAAGGGAGACAAGAGGCTGTGTTCAAACTAGTAGGGATATCACACTCCTCAGTCTAAAGGGAAAAGCTTATCCAAGGGTGGTGGAAAGGAGGCTTTAACTGATTGCTGAAGCTCACATCCAGGATTTGCCCTTGTCATGGAACAGTGGATAAACCCTTGCCCTTGCCCCTTGCAGGGCTTCTGGGAGTTTGCCTATTAAATCTACCATACATGTGCTATGTGGAAGTGGTGAAAGCTCATGTTCCTTGAGTACAGCCTGTTCTTAAAAGCTGACATTTTGTCAGGACCTCAGAAAGCCAGGATCACTTGGCTTCACAAATTAACTCAGGCAAAGCCTTGAGGTTTAGTTTTCAGTTTGTCAGACAAACAAAGTGACTTAAACAAGTTGTTTCAGTGCCTAAACCGGATCAAGATGTTGTGTTGCTTTAACATGACCAAGTGCTTTAATTCCTAAACCAATCTAAAGCGAAAGAGAGTTATTAGAAAATATAGACATAGTTGCACATTCGTATTGGGGTTGAGTGTTTCAACCAAATTTTTGAGTTATGTTCATGGATATGATCTCTGTAGCTGTAAAGTAGAAATAAAAAGGTTCATTTTACTTTATCAGGCTGTGACCTTCAGTTCATGATAGGGTAGTTTTGTAGCTGACTAAGAAGCAACTGGGTTGTTTACAGCCACAGTTTTCCACTGGGAAGCAATGGATTACTTCCTCAGACTTAGGTGCGGGATGCTATCCCAAGTGAAGGAGTTTAATTATCTCAGGGTCTCGCTCATGAATAAGAGGGATAACAGAGCATCAGACTGTGATGCACATATTGTCCTCTGTTGCTGGAGAGAAACAAGGGGCTTAGTGCAAAGCTGTTCATTCAACAGTATGTTAAAATTCAAATACTGTGGTTTTCCTTTGGGTGGCTAAAATTATAAAAACAAGTTTTCAGAGTGACTTTCCAGCTCTGGGTGTAGGCTGACCCTAAGAGACTGTGTAGCTCGGATATCAAGAGGGAGCTCAGTGTTGAGATGTAGGTAGATCAGGAATTCAATTATGTTGCCCCTTGGCTACCATCTTGCCTGTATGAAGTCTTAAAGTCATTCTTCTCTCACTTCCTTTTTCCAGACTTCCTGAAAACTTTTGAGTGGTATGATCTGATTAAGGGCATGGTGTGAAATGTGTTACGGTGAAAATGTTACTCCACAGGCCTCTATGACCCGAAAGATCCATCCAACAGCTGGCGAGCTAAGAACTCAGTAGCTCTCTCTTATGGTTAATGTTTGGTATAGCTAGGCTGTCAGTATCTGATCAACATAAAGGCCACATTTGATGCTATTCCTGAGTAATGACAGACTGAAAAATTCTGAGCTTCATGTTTTGCTGATTCACTGACAGACACTGGAAGAGGAGTTGAAGAAGATGCTGCACTGGCAACTACTTTTATTGTACCAAATAGTAAAATGTCTTGAAAACCACTCAGTGCTCTTTTTAAAAGAGCTTTTATATTCTTGTCTTTGGCTGCAGATCCCTACAACAGCTGGCGGCTGAAAACAAGGCTAATAGACCTGATGATACAATGTGACAGAAACCCTCTGATGACTCCTCAGAGGGTTGAGTTGTGTCATGGTAATGAAGACAAATAAGAAATAACACAAGAGAAAAAAATTTGATCTAGAAATACCAACTAATATGCTATGAACAGAGAAATGGAAATTAATTGCTACAGTTTTGTTACTTAAATTCAGAAATGAGTCTAGTGCTAACCTTTCTTTTAGCCTAATATCTGCGTCAGTGAAAATTCAGCTGTTCAATACTTCTCCAAAAAGTGCCTAGCACACTTCATCAGAGGCAAACTTATCACATTATTTCAAAGAGACAATATCATATCTATATTATTTTAGTATAATATAGCTAATCATAGTTTGGAATTGAGAACTGCAATAAAAAAGGGCCCAAATTGAAATATGTTGCATGCTGATCACCCTCATCTTCCTGTTCATATTACACAAATCCGAGTTAATATAAATGGATTAACATAATTGAGAGTCTCTTTGATAGTTGCAGCTGCAAGGAATTGTAGGCTGGAATTATCTCTTTATTAATAAAGAATGCTCAAGTGTTTCCTGTGGTAAAGTAGCTTGGCTACCTCCTTTACCACTTAGTATTACTCCTTTATTTAGAAGATTTTACTACATGCAGCTTACACATCTTAAATCATGGCTATTACTTATAGTTCTGGCCATTTAGCCTAAGAACTTTCCTTAGAAGGATTCTTTGATCACACCCTTTCAGACACAGCCATCAGATACTTTTCCACCCCTTCTTTCTCCTTTCTCTATTCTGGTTATTGTTGAAACAAATGCCCAACTAATGCAAAAAACAAAATAACTTCAACATTGAGAGATAAAATACCTTAATCAGTAACCGTGGGCCACTGCCTAATGTCATCAGTCCGGATATTCATTCTGCTGTCAGTCAACAGGCAGCAGCAGATGTGAGGTTGCCATTGCAACAATGGCTCTGCTGCAACATGGTCTATACCATGTATTTTCTTGCTCTTTTAGGAAAGTGAGTGATGTACACTCAGCCTGCCATAAATATTTATTGTCACCATTTGGGACAGATGTTCCCTGAGCTTTTGAGATTAACATAAAGGGATTTAAAGTAGAAGTATTTTCCACTTCAGTTCATTTGGTTACAGAGACAGATAGAGCTGGTACGAGTTTACCGTTAAGTATTCTTACAGTCCCAGATTTTTCCACAACAGCATGCAGACAGTCTTTTCTGAGGTAGCCACCTTCACTTTAAGATAAAAATGAAAAAAATAAAAATTATAGAAAAAATACACATTTGATTTGGAAGTAAAAATAATATTGAGCTGTTAGAGTATCACCAAAGAAAGAGCTGTGGCAGTTCTTTCTTTAAAACTAATTACACTTTAGTGTTGCAAAGCGTTAGTGGCGATCTCTATTCAAAAAGGAAAGCTTTTGAATATGAGTGAATAAAAACTACCATTTAAAAATCTGTATTTATATCTTTTATAGCTTTTTAGTCTAAGAGGTCTTTCTTCAACACCTGGATTCTCCTCCAAAAGCTTTTAAATATTCAAAGCCTAACTGTCTGATGCTGCCACACACATGACTTTCTCTTCCTTTGGTTTCCTAGGATGAAGAGAAAGTTCAATATTAGCTTGGAGATTATAAACTTGGAGAGGAAAAATGGGCATATTGTGAAATGGTCCATTACCATCAGTCAAAGAGACACTAGCATGTCATTAAAGGAAAACTGGCAAATTCCAGCTCTGTCTTCTGAGGATGTCTCATTAAAATCCTCTTATCTGGGTGAATGGTTTTGGCTTCGGTGGAGCAGCCGCTCACACGATAATGACTTTAGTGACATTGCAGCCATTCTCTTCATATTATAACGTCCATTTGAAAGGTGATTTAAATAGCTTTGAATATTCAGTTTCACAAGATCATAAAGCTCACACAAACATAGCTAAAAAGAGAAAATGGGATTTGATGAAAAATATCTAGAAACTTTATGTGTAGTCATAAAACATCAGGGAAAACTTAATCGCAAGAAGATCTTGCCCTCTGAGGTGAAAGTATATTTTCAATGTTATAAGTATTTCTGAATTGAAAGTTGTGAGGATGATGCGTTTTGTTGAAAATTAAAGGTTGAGTAAGATGATTGTTAAATGAATTGTCAACTAATCACTTTAATGTACATTAATACACATTTGCAAATCTAGTGGCATCACATTACTCTTTTGTCAACACACACACACAGTCAACACAATGGGTCATACAACTACTATACCTTTAATTTTCATTAACATTTTCAATTTGTTTCAGTTGTTAGCACATGCCTGGACAATATTTACCATTGTTCCTGTGTCCCAGCTTTCTGCTGAAAGTTAGTAAAAAACAAACAAACAAACAAAAAAAAGGCTCAAATCACTCATCCTCATCATCAGAGTGCTTTCAAAAGTTTTTTATGGATCTTCTGAAAACCACTTTAATTCCCCCTACTTCTCAGTTTGTGTTATATTGCAATCACAACACAGCAGTCTGCTTTGACTTACTGGTACGTCACACCAATATGATAATGTTTGTTGAGTTTAACTCAGTATTCAATACAGTTCACCAATCTACACTGGTTACTGAACTCCATGACCTTGATCTCAACCATTTTACCTTTATCCGACCTCTGGACTTCCTGACCAGCAGGCTATAGTCACTTGGGTTAAATAGACAAACCTGTACCATCCCAACTCATAGTACTGGAGTCCTACAGGGCTGTGTTCTTATCATTTAAACAGCATCAAGCTTGCAGATGATTCCAAAGTGATTGGCTGAATATTTGGCAGCAGGATAAAGGGCGATTTCTTGGATAAAAATCAAAATCTGTGTCCTCCATCTAAATTTGTCACTCTCAGGTAGTGGGTGTATCTAGTTTAAAGAATTCACATCTCAGAGGACTTTTTTTGCTCCATCTACACATCAATGCTCTTTTCATGAAACCATGATAGAGACTGTAATTTGTAGGAATAATAATAAAAAAAGAGCTTCACCAGGGAATTTGTTAAACTTCTGTTGGTGCGTCGTTGAGAGTATAATGACCATGTTATGCTGTGATTCACTGGAAGCTGCTCTGTCACTAAATAAAAGCCCAACAGCAGGTGGTGACAACTGTCCAAAACATCCCTGGCACCCATCTGCTCTGCATTCAGGACATTCTTTAGGAGCAGTGTTTGCAGAGGGCACTGAGAATAATCAAGAAAATCTCACAAAACAACAATAAAAAATAAATAAATATAAACTGCTCTCAGGGTGGTGGTGCAAAAGCCTCCAAAGTCTTACTAGCAGGGTTAGAACAGCTTTACTCCCTGCAGCTGTTTCTCCTCTGAATACAGTAATATGTTGTACCAATCTATTTTACCCTCATGCACACTGAGCATTACATATAACTGTAACTGTATTTATTCTAAAAAGTATGTATGTCTACATGTACTATCCCAATATTACTTTATATTTTATTCCAATAATACAATGTGTGCTAAACCACTTATCTTCCCATGCAGATAAGGTGATGTATATACACAATATGTCAACAATGAATTGTTAGAGTAAATTCTTACAACGTTATGCTGCAGTTTGCAATCTGGTCTTTGTGTCACAAGACTTCAAATGTGACTTATTTTAAATGCATGTACAAATGTGTTAAAGAATGACTTTAGGATAAAGAAAGCCTTGTTTCTTTTTAAAATCACGTATAATTCTCCCTAAGAAGTTAAAGTACTATATGTCACATCCCCCGGCCTGTGGCCGGGTTCTGTGTTACTGCAAATGCTGCTTTGTGATTGCAACTCCGCGATTGGCTGTGGATCTGATGGAGACCTCGCTGCTCTTCCGACTCCCTGATTGGTCGCGCTTACCATCGAGTGGGAAATCAACTTGGACATTTGATTGGACGACTGCCTTCCCGCAAAACCAACCAGCGGAACACCTGGCCTTTAAAAGGGAGGAAGCGCCAGCATTCGGGGCAGCTGTTGTCCAGTATGCCCACAGCCTCCAATCTGGGTTTGTGTTGGATTGAATTGTTAAAGTGGCTGGTATGATTGATTGTAAGAGCATTTAGTTTCCCTGAGGTTAGATACACGATTGTGTTTGGTTTGTGTTAAATTGAGATTGTTCGCTCTCATCGTTTGTGAGTAGGAAGGAGTAGCTTTCGACTTAAGTTTTATAGCTATATTTAGTTTGTAGTTTAATTAGCTTTTGGTTTATTTTGTGGTCTACCGATTGGTATTGATTTTTGTTTGGTTTACAAAAGAAGCTCCATTAGAATAAGTATAAGAGGATTTTGGTTTGTATAGTGTTTTGAAATTGTATAGTTTAGATAAAGTTGTATAAGTAAAGAGAACCGTTTATTTTGTATTTGTTAACTGTTATTACCTCCATTGATGACACCTTTAGTTAATTGGTTTTCATTTTACTTTAACCGGACTAGATATCCCGAACCTTGGACACCTTGTGTTGTTTTTTTTTGTGTTTGTATTGGAACCTGGGTTTATATTAAAATATTGCATAGATCTTTAAGTTTGGTCCGGCTCGTTTTTGTTGTCGACTCCTTAGTCCCCTGGATTTTGAGAGGGGGTTGTAACACTATAGAAAAGGAAATGTGTTGGAAAGAAAACCATTTGCTATGAAAATCATGTTGTGAACTTTAAAATACAAAGTACAGCTTTACTTTGTGCAAAAAAAAAAAAAAAAAAACTACAACTAGTTCCATAAAACTGCACTTGCTTCTCTGTGACTCAAATTTATGTTATTTTCATTAAACAGCAGGGCTAGCTGTAAAAATGATGGAGAAAACATTAAATGTTTACACAGAGATGGGTTGCAGTGTTGCAGTGTTTGCACAAGATAATAAAATAAGCTTTCTTAAGCCAAAACACAATGTTGGCCAATCACTCCTAAATAAGGTGTTATACTGCTGCTGACATAGTCTAAATAATTCACATTCTAATATAAGTTATACTTTAAATAATATAAATCATACTGTTATCCCCATGCTTGCCTCCCACATCACTCAGTAATGCATGCCCAGCAATGGAAGCTAATCATTCATCCTGATCAATCTGGTCATGATGAGATTTCTTTATTCATTTCTAATGTAAGAGATGGAGTGCCGGCTCTCTGCTAGAATGCTTTCTAAAGGTCAGAGGAAGCTAATGAAAGGTTACAGCATTGAGAATTAGACAAACTGCATATAAATAGTCAAGCAGGTGTCTTGGAAATTCAAAGCTAAGCATCAGAACATTGTCTGTGGAAGTCTAGTACACAGTCTAGACTCATCATGTCTTGTATTAGCTCTGGCTGAGCTGTAAATTTAATGTAGTTCGCATAAGAAAGGTATCCTGTCAGAACCAGCATCCCGAGGGGTTTTAATCACAGTAACTGAAAACTAAAAATACTGTGTGTACACGCACTTTTTTAACCTGAAAAGAAAATCCCTGCCAACGATATGAAACCTCAGCAAACAGTAATATACGAACATAATATTGTATTTTGGTAAGTTGCTGTGACTTTTCACCTTTTCTCTGTATGAAATGATGTTTGCTTTTTATTTTCAAAACTGATTTCTTCTATAAAAGAATATCTTCATACAGAAAAGATAAAATAGAATACAGGAATCAAGACGAATAATGGATTGTCTTTTTTTTTTTTATATCCAAGGACTGCTTTATTAAACTTATGAGTCTGTGCCAGCAGTGTCTTTATTTAACTCTGACTCAAATAAATAATTAAAATATTTACCCTCAATTGGCTTTCTGAGAATGACCATATTCTATTGTTATCTTATATTTCAGTTTTAGTAGGATTCGATGCAATGCACGAGAAAACTACACACATAAACAGTTATTTTTTTACTGTGTTTTATTAAATAACACTTATGTACAAATATATTTATCACAGGACATGTAAAATAGTGCATCTCAACATGGTGTAAATGGCTTTGGGTGCATCTGGGGCAAATACCCAAACTCTACTATGATACTGAAAGTATTCACACAACACAGAGTAAACACACAAGTGAAATTCATTTGCAACATTTTTTTTTTTTAATCAAAACTTGTTTTGATTGTTTGCAATTTCTGTACTTACTCATTCTTCAATTTACATGTTTCATCATGATTTAGAATAACTGTGATCCTGCTGCCACCATGTCAGCCTGTAGAACTGAGGCTTCAAACTCATCAGATTCAAAGTACAATCATGCAGTTCCCTGAGAGGTTATTAACACTTGACTTTCTTTAGCAGCCACACTTGGATGAGAGGTAAGAAAGCACAGTCACTGTTTATGCATTACACTTTTTATTTTTGCCACAGAGTCTCCTCGTCAAATGGAGTCCACAAGATAGCTTGGATCTTTGCAAAATGTGATGCAAAACAGTATTCCTCCACTAGACCCACCTGTGGTCATAGACAGTCTCTGCACAGTGCCACCTGTCCATTACGATAGTCCCTGCAGGGGCAAAGGCGTTGGTATTTCATGCTGGAGCCAGCACAGCTGAAAAGTAGTGGATCCCGCTGCAGGCCACATTCAGCATGCTCCGCTGAGAAGGCAGGGAAGAGGTGGTTCATTTCTGACTCCACTCCTTCACACTCGAAGCTCAGCCTGGGCACAAATGTGAAAGACAAGCATGAACGAAACAGTGTGAATAGATGTGCATAAAAACGCTAATATATTTACTGTTAATGTTAGGACTTAACGCCTTAGAGTTATCATTGCTTATTTGACACATATTATCCATTATTAATGCAAAAGTGATGCTTTTCAAACCCTTAGAGTAAAGGGAAATTCTAACCCTGGAAAGGGGGAGCCCGTGGCATCTTTACCCTGTACTGCTGCATCATCTTGAAAACAGAAGTGCAAATGAAGCATGAAACTGTTTGGAGGCAGTGTTTGAGTAGAATGTATTGTTTGCAAAATGAGCTTCATGAAATGTATTTTTAAATGCTCCCAATCAGGAAGGTAACACATTAACTGAGCATATAACAGCAACATTTTCCCTTTACAGACTGACTTAACATTAATTCTACATTGAGTATTTAGCTGGGTAATATTCTGTAAAGCAAGATGATCCTTTTTCATTTTATTTATACAAAATATGTGCTTTCTTTTATTCTTAAAAATACACTTCTTTCTGTTTGTTTTTGTTTGTTTTAATCCTGCTCACTGGTGTGATAAATTCTGATTCTGTTACACTAACAAATGCAGGATTATTATTCCTTACCCATCTGCAGTTAATCGCATTAAACAGGTTGCCTAAATTAAAAAGAGAGATAAAAACAAACCAAGAAAAAAAAAAAAAAGAAACTCTTACGCGCTAAAGGCCTCCTTAATGTTGATGAAACGATACAAAGCAGGCTCGCAGATTAGTCCTTCACTCTGGCACGCTTCCACACATGACTGGCCTCGCAGTGATGTCAAGAGCCGCAGTGCAGTGAGAGGAGGCCACGCTGAGATGGAGCTGCTGTTGGAGACCCAGGTTAGGATTCTGGAGTTAGGCAGGGGGATGAAAGGACTTCCAAGCAAAGGCCGAGAGGAGTTGACTGGAGGAAATGGAACTTCAGGGGAACAAAAGTCCTGCCGGTGCAAATGTACAATAGCCAGGATCAGTTGTGTTTCCAGTATTAGATCTGTCAGGCCAAATATACACAATGCTCCACAATAGAGGATCATAAACAACCCTTCACCTGAGATGATGATTTACACAAGAATTGTTAAAATCTAATCTTTTCTTCCACAAAAAAAAAAGATATAAATGATTTGTTAATAATTAATTGTTTCTATTTATTTTACTGGAAATGGTAACACACAAGGGTCCTTATCAGATATAATTTCCCCATATTTTAGGAAATGATATAGATACAGAAATGTTGTCCAATAGCAAATTAGATGTGAAGGTAGAATTGTGCTCTGGTGAGAGCTCTGATTAGATCCCTCGCTTCCAGCTGGGCCTATTCATAAAACCAAGGTAATAACATTTCTCTGACATGTCCCTCTGGCCTCGAGACCAGTTTATTAAACAGGATCCTCGTGCCCTCAGGCAATAACCAGGCTTCCAATCTTCTCAACCCTGCTGCACTTCCTCTCCTAAACACAGATATCCTTGATCTTGCACACATGTACGAGCCGACATGTACACGCAGTCACTGAGAATACAGTTTACTTCTACTTGTTGAACTGACAAAGCTTTGAATTCTTATTTTTTCCCTTTATCTTTTTAAAATAATGGTCATTGTTAAAGGAGTGAGTTTTTGCGCACCAGACCTCATTATATAGTTAAAGCAGCTTCAAAGATATGCCTTTGTGAAGGCTGCTGTTATGAGTCATCACAGCTGGAAAACTTCACTCTCTACAGACCAATGAAAATCTGAAATGTGAATGTTTTTATTTTCTGATATTTGACAAAGCAACATCTGCAGTCAAAATGTTTGATTTTTGTATTTGTCATTGAATAACATTATGGACAAGCCTTTAGAGAAAAGGAAGATCAGGCAGCTTGGTACGAGGGTCACAAATTGTCTTAGAGACCCCTGCCAGTACAGAGCAAGACGATACGGGCAATAAGTTCAAACAGAAAGTAGAAAAATTATGCTAAAAGTTGTGACAGGAGAAGTTAGACATAAAATTGGAGAAAGTGTAAAGATGGGAAATAAAAAAGTTAAAAGTCTGTTTGTGAGTCTCCCCTTGCACTCTAGGCAGCAAGTAACAACCTCTGTTAGTCACTGCACATTGAATGTAAGTGTTTGAGTTGTTTTTGACAGGAGACATGGTTAAAGGGCAGGGTGGACGCTAACACATCTCTTTAACATGCAAATGCCAAAAAAATAAATAAACAAACAATATACCAACCATCTTAACATGACAGAAGTCTTGACGGATGACAACATCTGTATATATGTGCAGCATATAAATAAAAAAATGGTTTTCATTTTATATTTATTTGGGTAGGAGTAAATAATAAGTGGAACACCTTATCTTAATGGCTGATTTAATTTCTATTTGATATGTGTTAAACTTGGAATCTACTTATAAGAGGATCGTCAGGAATACACTGCTCAAAACAATAAAGGGAACACCTAAACAACAGATCTTGATGAAAGAAATATTTCAGTATAAAATATTTATTCATTAAATAGTGGAATGGTTGAGAAAAAAAATTATCAATGGAAATCAAAATAATTACCCAGTGGAGATTTGGATGCAGAATCACTCAAAATAAAAATGGGAAGATCGCAGGCTGGCCCAACTTCTGAGGGATCTCCTCTCAGACCTGGATCGGGGCATGAGTCAACCCCTAGACAGTTTGCTCAAACGAGACATGATGTCCCAGAGGTGCTGGATTAGATTCAGGTCTGATGAAAGAGCAGGCTAGTCCATAGCATCAATGCCTCCATCATGTAGGAACTGCTGACACACTCCAGCAACATGAGGCCGAGCATTGTCCGGCATCAGAAGGAACCTAGGTCCCACGGCAGCAGCCTATGGTCTGACAATGGGTCAGACCAGGATTCCTAATGGCAGGCAGGATACCTCTGGGCTAGCACGTGGAGGTCTGTGTGGTCCTCCAAGAATTTGCCTTCCTCAGACCATCCTTGACCTACTGCCAAACCGGTCATGCTGGAGGATGTTGCAGATAGCAGTGTGGTCTCCATGGTGTCTCTAGACTCTCGCATGTGTCACGTGTGTGAGCCTACAGGTGCCGCTGTTGAAACACCAATCCTGGTGTTCTCTGGTAAATGTCAATAGGGCTGCAGGGTCTTGTAGATGACGGGCCCTCAAACCAGCCTCATGGATTCTGTTTCTGACAGTTTAAGCAGAAACATGCACATCAGTGGCCAGCTGGAGGTCATTTTGTAGGGCTCTGGCGGTGCTCCTCCTGTTCCTCCTTGCATAAAGGAGCACATAGTGATACTGCTGCTGGGTTGTTGTCCTCCTACGGCCCCCTCCTCGTCTCCTGGTATACTGACCTGTCTCCTGGCATCTCCTCCACGCTCTTGACACTGTGCTGGGAGACAGCAAACCTTTCCACCATTCGCATTGATGTGCCATCCTGGATTAGCTGCACTACCTAAGCAACTTCTGTGAGTTGCAGACACTGCCTCATGTTACCTCTAGTGGTGTGGGCACTGGCAAAATGCAAATATAACCTAAAAACAGGCAGGGAGGATGAAAACAGGGAAACGATCTGTGGCCACCACCTGCAGGATCATTCCTTTATAAAAGCTGTCTTGCTAATTACCTCTTATTTCCACCTGTTGTTCTATTTGTACAACAGCAGGTGAAATTGATTCATGAAATTGATTCACAATCAGCGTTACTTCTTAACTGGACAGATTGACGTCCCAGAGGTGTGACTGTCTTTTAGTTACATGGTAATGATTATGTGTTTCCTTTATTTTTTTTGAGCAGTGTACATTATTAATCTTGTAGCTGGCACTGGCAAACAGTGATTTAAAAGCTGGTGCAGTTAGCAGATGAGAAAATAATATTGTGGACAAGAATCTATGAAATCACAGAAGGAGAAATCATTTCGGATTAATTCAGTGCATCAACTTAGTAGATGTATGGATGCTTGAAGGAGACTGTGTGCAGTAAGAAAGTCCACTAAGTTATGAAGTTAGTGTGGACTTTTAATCATCCAGGTCACAGTCATCCTAATTGCTTGAATTTAAGGCAAGTGGATTCCTTTTACTAGTACTTGAATATGTGTGACCTCTAATTCTAATAAACTAGAGTTAAGCTGTTGTTGAGATTAATTCTAATAAACTAGAGTTAAGCTGTTGTTGAGATTAAACAACTTCAGCACCTGGGAATGGGATTTGTAAATGTATGTCCACGTTTATAAGGTTATGGTGCTACTTGGGGACAGTATAAGAAGTATGTGGAATAATCTGGAGTTTGCTTTTGATTGTGTTGATTCTGTTGTTGTTCCTTCAGCTTTGCTCCGTTAGGAAAATGAAGTTAAAGTTGGGTTGAGAAACTAAGTGTTCAAGCTGCTGTCTGTGCTTTGTTTCTTTTTCCTTTTTGTCTCTTTGTTTGGAAAATTGCTTTTAGTAATGACATTGGTTGTAAACGTCTTTTAAGCTAACTTTCAGCCAATCAGCGTTCAGTCACTGTGTAGCATTGTCTCTGAAGTCTGTTAGCACTGGAAAATACCTGTCCAGAGGGACTGAATGACACATAAGAATCTGTCTGTCCAAGTATGAATGTTCATTCACATTTAGAGCACCAGAGAAGATCTGCCTGTCTTCTATTGTAAGTGTCACCATGTCCATTATCCCACTCTATTGCTGGCTTATTTTGGTCAATTCAAGTTGTAGAATTTGGCATCATGTTGGTCTGTGAGAAAGTTCACTCTGCTCTGATTGCTCAAAGTAATGAATGAGTTCACGACAAAAGAAGAAGCACACACACAATCTTTTCTCATCTATCATCATCATTCTTCAAAACAAGCAACACATTCACACCAATGTGACCGCAAGGAGCGATAAACCGTAAGAATAATTGATAATCATGACTCAACAGAACAGATGTGTTACTGAGAAACATAAAACAGATGCTGCAACGACTTTGTTTTTGTTCTTTTTATTTATATATAGTATATATTCATTTTTGAATATATACAGTCTTCAATATTCTGTTATAAAGAACGTTATAAAGACACCCCCTTACATCCTATTCAGATGCTGGTGATGCAAGGAAATCCAGCAGGGTTTTTTTTTTATTGGTGCTGGTTTGTTAGTATATAAGACTTTAGCTCACATGAAATAAGACAAGGACGAAAACGACGGGGGATTTGAGAGAATGTTGAGAGTGTAACATAATCAAACTGGGAAAGTAGCCACAGCTGTCACCTATATAACACTTGGAGTGCAGCTTCACATTATTTCACTCTGAATCATTAACAGGCTTCCAAACATAAATTCAAATAAATGTACTCAGCATCACACAATTAACAAAAAAAAAAAAAAAAAAAAAAAAAAAAATGAAGAGTGAGAGAGTTCTGTGATGTGAGCAAATTGGGGCTGAATGTGTGGACTGGTACAAAAAAGCCTTGTATAAATGCATCTGTTCAACTATGTTCCATGAATAATAAAAGACTGAAAATGTTTCAAAACAATTGAAAAATTAAATAAATAATAAAAAAGCATAAGGTAGATTGGCTCAGGAACAAAGATCCCATATGCAACAGCAAGCTCTTCCAAAACAGCTCAGCACTGCAGCAAAGCCAATTAAGTTCTGTCTTCTGTCAACAAAAGAGCTGAGACAACTCACACTAAAGATTTACCTCAAATGCAAAAGTGCATACACTATTATTTTGTGCTTTCTAGCTTGTATTTAGATGTAATGCATAACCCAAACTAACATTGTATTCATCTCTGTAAAGGTGCATGAATGTGGGTTCAGTACAGTAGCTGGAAAAAGAGCAGAAAAAGGCAGAATTGCTGCAAGCATCCTATAACCTTTAGGTTTGGTCTCACGTAAAAAAGTACAAAAACTAAAGGCAGTTTATGTGTGTGAAAGTGTTCCTGCAGCATGATCGGCTCAGCAACCCATCTGTATATCCTACTCTACACATAGCAACTATAAATGTTTCCCAGGAGTAGACCAGAATGGAATTGTGGTACCTTAAATATTCAACCCAATTTCCTTGAATTCAATTCACTGATGACTAACTCTGTGTTTTAAATCTTTGCTTCTTTGGTTTTGCTTCTGTGCAGTAATAATTTTTAAAATTGTGTTGTTATAGTAAACTTTCAGGTCCCTTTGCTTTTTTCCCCATTATTTTTATATATTATTTTTAAGCATGAATATTTTAAATCAGTGTTTCTCAATCCTGGTCCTCAGGGACCACTGCCCTGCATGTTTTAGTTCTGTCCAACTCCAGCACATCTGATTTAAATTAATTGAACTGCTTGTGAAGTTCTTTGCAAGCCTGCTAACAAGCCATTCATTTGAGTCAGGTGTGTTAAAGATGGTTACCGCTAAAACATGCAGGGCAGTGGTCCCTGAGGACCAGGATTGAGAAACACTGTTTTAAATAATTCTTGCATTATTTCTTCTTTTTTATTATTATTTTTCCAAGTTGCTCTGCGATACTGAGTCTCGCTAATGGTTTTTATTCTTATTTTACTGCTATATTTGTGTTATTTTTGCATCTGTGCTTTCTGCTGTGTAAGGCACTTTGGGCTGCACTTGTTTCTAAAAAAGTGCAACGATAAATAAAGCTGAGCTGAGTTCAGTTATTATGAGTTGGGTAAGAAGATTAATGACACCCAAATGTGTTCTGTAAACATGAAGCTATAACTGATTCCCATGGTATTTGGACTGAAGACATGTGAGTACCAACTGCAACTGTATTATCTGTGCCCAAAAATATCTTTAAACTAATTAACAAGGTATTCATCTCCCTTACGTTGCTTGCCACAGTTACTTTATATGACATGGTCATCTGACAGCATCTGCATTATAATAAAACTGTGACTGTAAAGACAGTTTCAGAAAGAAAATTAACTGGTTCATTATCAGCTCATAGAACTAAAGATTCCCATATTTTTTATTTATTTATTTATTTTTTTTTTTAGCAAAGTGTTGTTTAAAGCCTTGCAAAGTAAAATAAAGCAATAGAACTACAAAATAAGTTCATTAATCTTGTTTGGTAACTAAACTGGTAGTTTCATCACTAAATTGCTGCACTGTCTATTATAAAGGGGATTTGCACTGTGAGGGGGTAACAGTAGCTGAACCTACAAAAATTATAATTAATCTTGCGAAAAACTTGCTGGGAGACAATATTCTGCATGCACCAAGAAATCCAGTTTATTATAGGAAGGCACTGGGAGCGTGCATTGTCTACCAATCTGAATGAAAGTGATCTGGATCAGTATAAAGTTTAACAGGTTCTTCTTTGGCTCTTGTTGTTTCACTCAAAGTGTCATAAGTTCAAGCTGGCAATTTTGTGTATTCTTGCTGATAAAAATACAAAAAATAAGACAATCAAACAGCATTAAAACCAAACTGAAAACATTCCTCTGGCTTTTCCCTTAACAAAGCATGCATTTATATGGTAAAATGATACTCAGCAGCGTGGTTTGCGTATTGATACACACCTGGTTTTGAATGTAAGCATGGACTCTTTCAAGCATTCCCTCACATGTGTACTCATAGGGCAGGAACGGGTCCACCTGTGAACACAGATGTGCATGCAGATAAAGAAACAGCGTGCACGTTTGTGTGTGAGTGTTGCACCAAGCCTTTGTAATTACAGGAACTGAGCATTTGATAGTTAATCTAAGCTGACATATTCATTAGCGTAATTGTGAAAGGCTTATATCATGCCACAAGCTTCACGTTAAAATCAATCACCTCATACATCAGCGGTGACAGCTTTGAAAATTAATTTCATTATTTTTTTAGTTGATGACTACATCGATATGTCAAACAATGGACTGAACTGACAACAGAACCATGTGGCATCCTGCATCGAGGGAGGCATTTTTATATAATTTGGGTCCTTTAGGTGAAGCTATCAGTGTTGCTATTGAAGCCTATCACTCATTATTTGATTTCTGATGGTAGAAAATGCTTTAAAACTTATTAAGAAAACACTGATCAATCGTATTTCCTTCTCTTTGTAGTATTTAACTGAAACAGGCTCATAGAAAGTGTGCAAGATACAGAAAGTATCTGGTGAGGAATGAGGATTTTTAGACAGTGTACACAATAACTACCTAATTTTTAAAGCCATTGTGCTTCAGTGACATCTGTAATTATGAAATATAACCAGATAGACTTCATTCTGGGGTGATCCCAAGTCCCAACCTCCTTCTGAAAAGTCTCCCGTGGAAGCTAAACTGAGATTTCACTGTTTACTATCAGGCAACTAAAGCACTCAAGCTTTTAAATTGATAAATGGTTCCTTTTAGAACTCTCTTATTACTTTATTTCATCTGAGTTTAATGAAATGTATCTGGCACTTCATCAGCTATTCTGCAATGCAATTTGCCTTTTGGGCATCTTTATATAATAGAATACGAGAGAGAGGAAGAAGGAAAAAAAAAAAAAAACTCAGAGGGTGATTTCAATTCAGCAGCAGACATTTTTTTTAAATGAGGCTTCAACGTATATACCAAACTGACTGCATTGCTTGGACACATGAATATGTGAGCAAAATTCATTATTACTCATGTCATCACTGATGAAAGGACTTTTGATGAAATTAAGTTTTTAAGCAGCAATGTCTAGAAAACAAGCACACAAGTCCAGGTGGTGGAGGAAATGAAGCAGGAGTTAGTTACATATTTCAGGATGTCTTTATCACTTGAGATAGGGGGCGGGACTAGGTGTGCCACTATGGTTTTACTGATGGACAAAAAGCTTTATCAGCTCAGTGAGCTGACTGAAAACATAAAAATATATTAAACAGAACAGGACATACATGATTTTATTCCATAATTTATCTCATTGAGCTCATTTATTACATCTCCTATAATTGTGTGCAATATAATGTGCATGTAGTTTTATTTTAAAGGCTTTAAAAATAATTATCTGGCTTTTACCAAGTCTTAAAATAAGGAAAATACAACCTCAGATGAACAACAATGCACTACATATTAAATGAGAAGTGTTATAATATTCCAACCAATCATTCTAAAGTGAGAAAGCATTTTAGACAGTTTGCAATCTTCCAATGAGTGGATGTTCCAGCAAGTTCACCTGAAGGTACCTGAAGAGCTAAATTTCACATTCTTCAAGCTGTGGTTAGCATATTCAATGTTAAAGTGTGTGACAGAAGTATAAAAAAGAATGGCAAAGAACAAGCAGGACAGCTTTGTTTTGCAAAGTTGCAGCAAAACTTATGAAACATGAATGTGGTCATAATTCACAGCACCATGTTTAATGAGAACAAAACACAGCAAACCAGCACAAACACCTTGTACAAACTGTCAAGCAGTTGGTGGAGGGGTGATGATTTGAACTTGTTTCATAACCCTTGAATTAACTGAGATGACCATGAACTCCTCTTTAGACCAAAGTATTCTAGAGATAAATATAAGGCCCTTTGTCTTACAGCTAAAGCTTGGCTGAAGTTGTGCCTGCAAAGGGGTAATTATCCCAAACACAGCAGCTAATCTACAATAGAATGTCTGAAAAGGAAAATAATCAACTGTGGAAATGGCCCAAGTCCGCTACCTAATTGAAATGCCATAATAGGACATTACGAGAGCAATGAATAAGCAAATGCCCACAAATCTGAAGGAATGATAAAATCCTTCAAGTTATTGCTGCTAAACAGTATAACAAGTGATAGATGCTTGGAGTGTACTTTCTTTCCCACACATAGCTTCTATAACTTACTTATTTTTTTGTTAAATAGATACAGAGTAGTTGAATTAGTAATTAATTTCATATGCTTTTGTACACCTGAGGCTCTACCTTATTTAAGACATTATAAGGATGCGATTTTAACCTGACAAGTAAAATCTTAGAATTGAAATAGGATGCACTATTTTTTCCCTCACAACATCTATAAGTAATAAATAGTTAATTCTTTAATTAGTTTGGAAAAATGCTTCAATTTGCTATCTTACCAAGAGGTAGATGTAAAATCAAAATCACTTTGATGTTGGTAAATTATCAAATTAAGTTCATGAACTGAAGCTGCTACCAGCAGTTTTTTAGCCTAGTTTTGCAATCTGGGAACAGGAGGAAACAGCTTGTTTTGTTCTGTCTGTCCAATGGCAGCACGATCCACCCAATATCACATCTGAATCTCATTAATGAACATGTCCGGCAAAAACCCAAAATGTAACCAAGTTGCCAGTTGCTTGGCAACTGAAACTGCAGGAAAGTACTGCTTCCAGCCAAGAAGCAGTCCAACACAGTCCCCCCCTTGTGAAAAAGCAGATTTTGGCTTTAGCATGGAAAAAACAAACAAGATCAGATGCCTTAATGAGTGAGCTTTAAAAGTCCTGGTAGGCAGATTTTGTAACAGAGCCAGACCAGCCTTTTTCAGTCTTATGCAAGGCAAAA
Organism: Melanotaenia boesemani; assembly: GCF_017639745.1. Taxonomy (NCBI): domain Eukaryota; kingdom Metazoa; phylum Chordata; class Actinopteri; order Atheriniformes; family Melanotaeniidae; genus Melanotaenia; species Melanotaenia boesemani. The sequence continues at coordinate 19,942,502 of NC_055683.1, read as the reverse complement.
CTTACCACCTGCTAGCAGGAACTTAATATTTATCATACAGACATGAAAACTGGATGAATCTTCTAAATCTTAATAAGAAAGAAGCAAGTCAGTGCTCGCTTTCCCTCCTCTTTGATCGACATTTTATGTGTTTAACGGTGCCATAACTAAGTCCTGGTTTTGCCTCCATACGCAGAAAGCACAGAGTCTATTTGACACACCTGGCAGGGAGACGCACACATGCATCTTGGCACCATGAGACATTTGGCAGCAACTCTTGTGTTGTTTTACTGACAGATTGAGAACAGTGTGATTGATTAATAGGATGAACTGCAAACAATGCTCGCTGCTTGTGGGGCTGGCCTCTGAAAAGCTGCCGTGTAGAACCAGGTGTGGGCACAGTTAACCTACTGAGTCATTCAATATCTAAAGCAATTAGGAGTGCAGAGAGCGCAGAGAGAGTCAGCTAAGCATTTCGCTGTAGCATCAGATGCCATGATTAAGAGGTCTATTAAAAAGCTGTGGACTTCAAAAGTGGGTCAAACCACACTGAAGTGTGAGAGAGCAAATTATGCTCTCACCTGTGATAATGTGCAGGAGCGTGCACTTTGTAGGGCTCTCATATTACAAGACATTTATTTTGTTTGATGAATAGTAATAAGTCTGGATAAAAAGCACAAAATATGAACGTACATTGATCCTCATGATCTCCCGGATGGTAGTGTCAAACTCCTCTGAGTTATTAAAGTCAATAGTGATGACATGTGGTCTGCCAATATACTGCTCTGCATAGGGATGCTGAGAGGACACCTGAGGGAGGCATAAATAGGACATATTCATAATCACACTAAGGCTTATTAATTTAAGATCAGAAAATGTAGTTCTCAGTTTGCACCATGTAGATTTAATATGGATCCTGCTATAAGTGTCTACCTTCCTGGAGGTGGGCTTCCCTCTGAAGAACTCATGATTGAGTGAGCTGTGAGGGGGGTTAAACTTGGGCTGCAGAAATATACAGCCATTGGCTATGGCCTCCAAAGGGGCAGGGCCTTCATACGGGAAGCCAAATCCAATGAAGAGCTTGAGAAATGAGAAACAGCAGGTCGTTAGTGTACACTCAGTGCAGCTAATATTCAGGTCAACACTTGCATAATGAAGTCCAGCCCTGTAGAAGCATAATTACTACAAGGCAGTTTAAACAAATAAAATTGCATATGTATGCATTTGAGCATTATCTGAGCTCAGTACTGCAGACCTACCTTGGCCTTTCTGAGGAGCTGCTGCAGCTCCTGCTGAGGCAGCAGGCCATGGTTCTTGACAAAGGCAGGCACCTCTGGGGGGCGTTGAGTTTCGTAGTACACTGTCCCATGTATCTCCATGTAGCGATGCAGAACAGCAAGGAATTTTTCCTTTTCCTTTTATAACAACAAATTGAGTTCAGCTATTAAAAGCATAGCATTGGGAAGATGTATATAAAAAGAGGCAAACAACCTAATTTGCACTTACACACATTCATTCACTAACATGCACGTTTTCTTATGGAAGCTGTATGACTTTCTCTTAGGTAGCAGCTGGCTGTCTGATTTTTCTGCTTTGGTATTGATTGTGCAACAGACCCTTTTCTTAATTTATGCATATGTCACTCGCACACAGAGGCGGCTTGTCAATAGGCAAACCTGGCAAACGCTTGGGGCCCCGAGCCACAATGGGTGCCCCTGACGACCGACCAACTTTGAATCAAGATGGGGCAGCGACAATGTGGAGAGTTTGTAATGACAGTGATCAACCACTACAGAACTCTCTTAAGGGGCCCCACCCCCACCTCTCAGTAGTACATCTCATGTAAACAAACAGGAGAGAGCAGGTTTGTAAAAAATATAAGTTTCTGATCTAGCAGTGACAAAAGAAAGATAGAAAAAACCACAAGAGGAAAGAAGAGAGCAAGACAGTGGTAAGTATTCTAGATAATCCAGAAGCTAATTTAACTCAAGAGCTTAATCTGTCCTCTTGATGACTACATGGGTCTCAGGAGGCTGAAAATGAAAACTTGGATTATATCAAATTAAAGTTGTTTAGTTTAGTGAAAATAGTAAATAATGAAGTAGAAGTCAGTAGAGAAAACGGAAGCCCTCAAAGAACATTTAAAAGTTGCAATTGCAGAATTTGATGCTGTAATAACGCCTTTAAAGATAACATTATTTACACGTTAATTTATTTGTTATTGTTATTAGTATATGATATCATGACAAAAAATGCAATGAACACTAGTGGGAGGGGCCCCCTGTGAGATTTTGCTGGGCCCCCCACAGACCTGAGAATCACCTCTGCTTGTTTATGTGCAAAACTGCTCTGGAGTGCAGAAAACGCAGCTGTTAAGTAAACTAGGCTATGTGCTCATCTTTATAGAGGAAATAAGAGCAATGGCGGACAGTTGTTGTGTATTTAACTGTTCAAAGGCAGAAGGTACGTGATCAGGGAATAAGTTTTCACTGGTTAAGAAACAGAATGAGCAGCCTGGATTTGTGCGATTAGCAGAAAGGGAAGGTTATGTCCTTGTACCAGGTCTCTGGTTGTTTGTCTAATGACATAAAGAGGAAGTTGACAGACAGTGGTCCAAGTAGGAGGCAGCTTGACTCGATCACTGTGAAAACTGTTATGATATGCACCCGCTCCCACCAAGTTTACTGCATTTCACTGAAAGCATCACTGGCCCACTTATTCTATAAACGCATTAGCTCTACAGCTGAATGAATTAGCAATCATTAGCTACATTTACATGGACAGATAAGTCATCTATCCATTTGAAATCAATCTGGTGGGAGATTAAAGCTAAAGGATCAGTGTGATCTGAATAAAGTGATCAGATCAGTTGTGTGTTTACATGATGGAAAGATTTAATATGATCGTAACATGTCATTGTTGTCATTCAGTGTCAGAAATACAAACGAAGGAGCCCCAAAATCCACTTATGTAGAAGGCCAGTGCTAGTTCTGTCACTCTGTTTCACAGTATCTTGGTTTTTTCTGCCGCCGACGTTGGTTGGTTTAGCCGTCAAAGAGTGCTTTTGTCAATTTCTTCTCTGTTTGTCAAAATCTACGTCTGATCCACTGATAATTATAAGACATTTTACCCCAGTTTACACTGTTCAAGTATGGAACAGGATGCACAAAGCTTAGTTTTGCCTTCCAGATGTGTCTATGGGCAGGTGCTCATGACATATGCATAAATTATGAAAACCTCCCACTGTTTTTGTTGTCTGTCTTTTAAATATTTTATATATATTTATAAATATCTTCTTTCACTTTATCCTTCTTTCTCCACCCCCTGGGTAGATCCAGACATAATGTTCAGTTTGCTAAATTAAAAAAAGAAAAAGAAACAATAAATAAATTGCAATAAGTGTCAAGGGGAGCATTAATGCAACAAACCTTCATTCCTTTCATATGCATCAACCTTCCTCTTAGTAAGGCACATTTGTTTCGCACAACATGGCAACCAGACTATCATACTGTTTGCCATGTCACTGGACTGGACAAGAATTAAAAAAAAAAAAAAAAAAAAAAAAAAAAAAAATCAAAGTAGGAACTGAAATCGACTAATGTGCAAAATAGTTTGCACACTTGCTTAAGAAGGTTTGTGTCAGTTTAAAAAAAAAACAACTTAATGCCTACTGGGGGCTTGTAAACATATTGATGAACTGAAACTCAAATATATGATTGCCATCTTCCAAGATCCCAATATTATGTTACAATAGCTCAGACAACATCAGAGAGTAAAGTATTTCCCTAGAGAAGAGCTCTTTACATTTTCCTTCCTATGTCCACCTGGGAAATTATCATTCCTCTTCTAGCCGTTTCCTGTTGGAGTCTACTACTTCTACTGAACTGCAACTACAAATAACACAGCCTATATTGCCACCTGCTTGTGACAGTCATTCTTTAAATGGAAAACCATCTGATAGCTTTGCTAGTAAAAGGAAATTCAGCTACTGATAGGTTTTATCTTCACCACAGCACACAGTAAAGAGGCTGAGGCATTTTCCCAGACCCTTCATATTTTCATAGGATGCTCTGGAAAAATCCTGATTAATTGATGTCCTGTCCTGCAAACTCAAAAGCACAAAAGGATCCACCACCAGACACTACTGGACACCCTGGGTTTTGTGTATGAATGGAATATGTGTTTATTTGCCTTTTCTTGTCTTAATTTGTAATATAACAGCTTTACACAACATATGTTTTTTCTCCTGTTTCATTAGTTGAACTGATCTGTAAGAATCCCACACACAAAACCAGTTAAAAATAGCAAAAGGAAAAAAAACAAAGGTGTTGAAAACAGAAATGAGCAAACAGAAGCAGGTGTAATGAGCTGAGGCTAGTCTCGCCTGTAGAAACATCACCATGTTGGTAACTAATAACTGCTCAGTACCTGTAAAAATTTATTGCAACATAAAAGAATTACATCAGTTTAAGTGCTTTGCATTGCCCCGAGGAGACAATCTGCTTAAATCACTTTGCTGAAAAATAAATAAATGAATATAAAACTAAATTATTTTAACTGAAAAAGTATTTGTGTATGAATGTTATAAATTATTTAATAAGTTATGTCTTCCAGGTATAAATCATTTATATGTTAGCTGAATGTTCTTCCTAAATTTTCATTCATTTTAAAGAAACATGGTGATAAAGTCACACCTTGCCTTACAAATAGTAATAATCCACGACAACACTGAGGGAGTAATTTAATCTCTCTCTAAGCTACAACTGTGAAAAGAAAATGTAAAATTTTCTAGGTATTTCAATTTTGATTAACATGTTCCTACTCTCATCTTGATAGATTTTGACATGTTTATCTACTTGTATGCCTTCTCAACTGAAGTTGTTCTTCAGGCAACATAAATTTAAAGTCCAGAAACACTCTCAGTTCGAGTTTTGTCTCTTACAAAAAATCAAAAAAGCCAGTGAATGGCAGCTGTACTTACTTGGAGCTGCGGAGATCCATCAATGATGCATCAGGACATGATAAATAAACGGAAAACAGAGAAGAGGAGAAGTAAATTGAGAGAGGCAGATGTAGAAAGAAAATAAAATAAAAAATAGTTTAATAAAGTATCTTTTATTAGTCTTCTCATAGGAGCTTTATAACCCCTAAATCTCTAACATGGACCTCAAAACTGAATTATAGAAGGATGCTGCACTCAGCAGGGGGGAGGTTATTCTCTGTCTGCAGAGACCCTTACACCACAGTCTTTTTCACAGCAATCTCACAGATTCACAAATGTTACACTACAGCTCAGGTTGTTCTGAGAAACGAGAGTGTAGGAACAAAGTCGCAGCTAGAATCAAGTGAAACAAACCTTGAGGGAGGCTGCAGCACACTTCAAAGTTAGAGCGAGAGAAAGAAAACTTGGCAGAATCTCAGATGGAAAAATTTATTCTAAACAAAAGCAATTGTTCTTTTAGCATCGCAATTCAGGCCAGATTCCTGGTGGAAGGAAGTGATTGCCAGAAATGTAAAATCTTGTGGGCGCTTCACAGTAAATCATAGAGTAATATTTGGAAGTTTTCCAAACTTACAATGTGAATGTATGACATTAAACACGCCACTAAATGTGCAAATCTTCGTCCATGGGAAATAACTACATGTTATGAACCCAGCCACATCATTTCTATGAGGAGGTTTACACAATTTCCATATATAAAGAAAAGAAAAAGTGATAAATGTACCAGTGGTTTTGTAGGGCTTACGGTGGCATACTTACCTTCCACATGCTGGCATCCTTGCCATACACAACAGCCATATTGTTAACCTTGTTCCTCTGGATATAAAGTCTCTCAGTCTCATTCAGTTCCTCTGCCACAAAACCCATAAAAGAGTTGTCTGGAGTGTGGGCTGCCAAGGAAAAACAAAGTAATTGGCAAAACTGAGTTACAAATGCATTTCATGGCTTAAAACAAGAAGTGGCCAAACTGAAAGGGGATGTGACAATCCAGACGTTTCACATGCAGATAATACAGAATCAAATAGGAGTGTGGGATTCATGATGCTTGTTTGTTGTTTTCAAACTTAATATTTGATTTAATTCCAAGAAAAAGGAGAGATGCCAAAACAATGCATTTACTGAGGTAGCAGAGTTTTTTTTTTTTTTTTTTTTTTTTTTCCCAGATCTTTGGAAATGTAACCACACAGATGCAGAGCAGAGCAGGACTGAGTTCTGGATCATTGTTTTATTGTGTCACAGCTTTCCAGGAAATAAAATAACACAAATTTCTCTAACACAAAAGAAATCTGTGAAGATTTGTGAAGAGGGAAAGAAAGAGAGAGGGGCACATTTTTTAGTCTTGTTCCAGACCTTGGAAGAGAGCTGGTATCTTTTAGGGACAGGTTTTGTGATAACGGTGTTTTGGAAACAGAGTGCCAGCCCATTGTTGCCGTGTTAATGGGAGACTAGTACAGACATCTGAAGTCTCATCTTCTACTAGTTTTACTGAATCTTTCATGAGTATATGTATGGTACTTTTTTTGTCATTGTATATTTCTCTGTATGTGTTTATGCGTATGTGTGTGTGTTTGTGTGTGTCTGTGTGGGGTATTTGGCCAGAAGTAGGAAGCTGCAGGCATCTGTGCAGGCACAGCTGTGCTCTGACTGGTGGCTGTAAGCCTGGCCTGTTACAGCCCAAGGCAGTTTTAAGCTCAACACAATCTGCTTGCTATTTCAGTCACATGAACCAACATGGACACTTGGTCCACATGAATGCACCAAAACAACCTTCTGATTTATGGTTATTTGCAAAACAAAAAACAAAAAAAAAAAAAAACAAAGCAGACATTTAAAGGTACAGGGTGTGAGAATTACTGACATCTAGTGGCAAAGATGGACACAGACATTACTTTAAATACCAAGTCCAGTTGTGAATGGACAGTGGCCGTCAGTGGCCAAAATTCTTTCAGATGTAAACATGTTTTCATCTGTGAGTGCATCCAGTGGTTATTTTTTAGCTATATGATACCTATTTAAACAGTTTTAATGAGATATTGTCGTTGACCTTTTAATTTTGTTGCATGCTGCATCTTTAAGCTTCTACAAGCAGATGTTGTGATGCATCGTCAACATCAGTAAATGCAAAGTGTGTTAAAAAATTGCAGCAATAGTCTACATACGGAACATGGTCATGTACTGCTGGCCATGAAGGTTCCAGTAGCCCCAGTTGGTTCTGTAACCATGAAGAGTGGCGTACTCCTCATGGTTGTAGGCGGGCTCTGTGCCAAAGGTGTCAATCACTCGGATGTGGCACCTGAGACAAAGTGAGAAAAAAGCTGAGTTAAAATTAGAACAAAGTTGCCTCTTTCTTTCAGATTTATTCCTTAAATGTGTGAGACATCTACCAGAGGGGCCTCTGCTGCAAAAGATTGAGAAAAAACCTGAAAGGGTGCAAACTGAATTTGAGTCAAGCACAATAATTTTATCAGAAATAAAAAGGATCCATGTATGAGTTTCTCTGGATTGGCTTAAAAAGCTTACAGCTTGTTTGTACAATGAAAAATCAACACTTCAGCAGAGAAATATTGGATGAATCCAAATGAAGCATCTTAAAATATGCTTATTGTTTCCCCAGATAAAACCCAAGCAAGAACTAGGATGAGACATCAGACCCAGTCAAGGAGAAGCCTCATCAGCAATTTATCAGTGGTAAATATTCATAAAAAGAAGTAAAAATCAATCGATGCGGTCTAATCTGAGAATATTTATCAAAGCACTGCATGTATAATCAGTAGAGGAAAGCACTGGTCTGTCACTCCAAGAAGAGTCGGTCGATCAGCTGGCTTCACACTAACGCTGCCTGGAATAAACAATGGATTTTATTACCATCGTTTTATGCAGAATCGAAAGAATCAAGATAAATTACTGTAAAATTCAGCCTTCTCCTGCTTTATTTTTTTTCTGCTTTGTTATTTTAAATGAAAGAAGAACCACTGTCCTTTTATACATTTAGTGTAAAATATGGGGTGAAACAACATTAAAATATCTACATTATATAATTTAATCTCTATATTACAGGACTGATAATCATTCATTTCCGTTCTGCTAAGTTGAATGTCTTTCACTCTCTTTTCCTTTTTCTATGAATATATTCATTGGATGGGGTTGGTAGTCTCCAATAGAAGAGAAAGCTGCTTATTTTCTTTTTCATGGTTTGGGTAAAAAAAAAAAAAAGAGGATTTGCTGCTGCTGCTCTGTCCAACTGGAACAGAGGGACAAAACTTTTTTTTTTTTTGGTTTGTTTTTTTTTGTCAAAAAACTTTACTTATAGCAGTGAAACATGTTGGCTTATGTGAGCAATCACAGAAGATTTGTTTGCAGCCTGCAACCAGCACACACTGTCTACTCAGAAATATGCACTGATGCAACGAGAAGAGTTTGTGACTCAGAACAAAATCACCCTAGAAGCCACTGTGTTGGTCATTGATCTGTGTTTAAAGAGGCCAAATTGAGAGGAGAAAATCTGCTGATGCACAGTGGAGTCACCAGTTTCCACCACAGTTAGCAAATGAGCCTGAACTGAGAGTTTATTGTCATTATTTGCAAATTATTGTTTGCTGAAAGGTACAAAACAAACACAACATTGAGAAATCTGCAAGCAAGTTTCAGTTTTTTTCATAATACATACACAAAGATAGAGAGAAAATTAGACTGACTTGTGCTTCCTCAATGAAAGACCCATGTGTTGCTTCATCTGCTGTAAGCCGTGGTAGTCGGTGTAGATGAGGTCAAAGGGAAGAGGACTGGTGAGGGGGCAGCTTCCTCTTCCTGGAGGGACACCCAAAAACCTGCAAACAGGTTTTTCCAGCAGTGTCATTGGTTTAAAAAAGTGCTGTTGTTTCCTTTTAATAAGTTTTTTCTTTTCCCTTGTTATTATATGTAAATAATTTTGGTTCTGCATGGCCAGTATAAAACTAAATTAATAAAATAATTAAAATGATCAGCCTTATAAAGTGCAGGTGAGCTTTTGCAGAGTTCTGAATTTAGTGCTTATGACGTGCACGAGTTCAGTATGAAGAGAGGGAGTACACCGAGTAACGTCACCTTGCATCTGTGCTCTCACATGACAGAGCCATTCAACCACACAGCATAAAAATTTGCTCTACTAGGTTGCATTTTCTCAAAAACGAGGAGTCTCCGGATTTGTGTAAGCAACTTGTTTGGACTCGTGCAACGAAAACAAAAAATTAGCTGAGCTACACAGCACGTTCCTTAAGCCACACATCTTATGTTCAGAATTAGTGGCATACAAAGAGTCAGTTGTTGTCAAGCATCATGCATGCAGAGTCTGCTTTTGCACCAATGCCAGCATGCACAAAAACACTTTAAAGCTAGCTGCAAATGTGCAAAACAAGTGCACGCATGTGCTGTCCTACATTCAATAATGAGTAGTGATATATAGTGATGTGATTTGCCTTCATTTGCAAATATTTTGTACATTCAAATTTTTGTGCTACTGCTTATTATGTTCTCTGTCTGTTTTGATCTATCACAACATCAAGAATCGCTGCCTGAATAAATAAATTAATCAATCAGATGTATTAAAAAACAGACAGTGGTCATAAAAGAGCCTTTAGTTACCAGATACAAACAGTGAATGGATATTTCTTCAGTAAAGTGTGACTTCAGAGCACACTGCTTTCAAAAAAATCAAGGTACCACTCTGAGAAAATGCAATCAACTGCAGTCGATTTTCATTTAAAGGGAAGGACAAGTTTATTTATAGGCAACTTAGAGGGTTTTACATCAAGTATAAGAGAGCAAAGCAGCACAGAAATGCAAAATAGGGAAGGAAAAGGAAAAACACCATTATGTCATGTAATGAATTTATGTTTATACAATTAAAAGAACTTCAAATGAGAAAAGTAATTATCCAATAAGATATATAAATGTCCAGATATGTTTAATAAAAGTGCTGGCAAGTTAAATTTATTTAATCTGATTTCAGTGGAGAGACAGCATAGTGGATTAAGGCTTAAGCGTATGTTAGCATCGTAGCTGGGCTTTTTTTCCACAGATGTGAAATCCATTCCTGGTTTCCCAGTTTGTACCCAGCAAAAGATTTCTCTCATGTATTTTGACAAACATACTGAAGACTAAAAGCAAGATCAATAAGAAGTGCATTACCTGAGTCATCAAAAGAAAGACAAGCAAAGATATTTTTTTTTTGTTGTTGTTTTTTCTTGCATAGACATAATGTTTTTTTGTCTGGCCATTTTTAAGATGCCAGAATGATTATTGTGTTGCAGCTTTAATGTGAGCACTGAGCCTCATCAATAATTACACCAAGATTGTTGATGTGGGAGCTTGTTTTTAATGACAGACTCGAGGTAAGCTTAGTGCCAACCTCAGATCTTTCTTGCCAGAACTAATTATATCAGTCTTATCTTCAGTTGAATAAAGTTTCATTGCATCCAGTTTATTTACTTTGTCCAGGCTCAGACTAGCGGGTGTTTATTACAGTTATTAGAGAGTATTGAACAGATCTGTGCGTCATCTGCACAGCTTTGATAAGCAACCTGAAATTTTACATGTGCATTTATTTTTTTAAGAAAATAAAACAGGTGTTTCTCTCTATATTCTCCAAAAGAATGAAATGAAAAATAAAACTCTTGTTCTTGCTATATTTTGATTAAAATGCAGAAGCTGTTGAAAAACATACCAGCTGTCTGCATACTACCACTTCATATAAACAAAGGAGACATTATACACTTTAACTCCCGTTTTTAGCTGTCACAAGATTTTAAATATGGTCCCTCTATAAGGGGTTTTCCATAAAGTTAATCTTTTAACCAAACTGCATTTGTATACACATCTTCGTCCTTTTTAGTGTGATCACAGCTGCATAATGAAGGCTCCAAGCACTAAGATCTAATAACACAAGGATTAATGGACTCTCCATATCATTATTAAGGTGGATATTATATAAAGAGAATATACTATATAACTTTGACAGAAAAAAGAATAAAGCATGCTCCCTTCCTGCAAAACCTGAAGTTAGAAGTCTAGATTGGATAAATGCAGTGACATGCAGACATAGCTGGCTATAACACCATTAAACAGACAGCATTGGATTACAATACTAACTGAAAATAGAGTTCTTTTTCTGGTAAAAAAAACTGTACCACTAAAAAGCAAAGATCCATAAAAGTTTGCTTAAGTTACTCACAGGATGAACAAATGAGATTCTAAAGAAATAATAAAAGGCTTCTTGACTTGTTTATAAGGTGGAGAAATGTTACAAAAGCCTCTCTGTACTCCATCAAACCAAAGTCAAACAGAATGCCCAGAAATCCAAGAAAATGTTTACCCTCCTGAGGCATGATTGACCATCAAAGAGCACTCAAAGAGCAAGGTCAATTCTCAGTGAGATTTCAAAGAAACCCAGGGGAGTATCAAGCCACTCTCAGTTAGACAAAGACTGAAGTTTATGAGTCCACAAACATTAAATTAAAACTCGGTGCAAAGCTCGACTGCAAGGAGAAAAATCTTTGGTCTCCAAAAAGAACTGCTGCTCAATTCAAGTTTACTTATGATCATGAGTTTTTCTTTATAAAAACAAGCAGAGGAGGGTGGAAAAAGGAGTGATTAAAGTATCTCTTTTCCAGAGGAGAGCAATCAAAATAGTGCTGCAGTCATAAAGAAATAATGTAAGTTTTTAAATGGGGAGCTCACGTAAAGATTGATCATTTGGGTTTAAAAACGTTTTATCAGGGTTTACCTCTTGAGCCTTTTCACAGGAATCACAAATCCACAACCTTACATTCTCTTCTGTTCTTTTATTACCTGACTCAGAAACATCCCAACATCCACACACATAAATACCTGCAGAACAAGAGCCCATCAATCCTTCCTCGGACAGTGAACATATCTAGTCAGCACTGCAGCCTTTTGGAAAGCAGCATAGCGGCTGGTTCACCCATAGAAGATAATAGATAATGAGCAGGAGTGCAAGCCAACAGTGCCTTAAACTGTGGTTTCATCAGTCAAAGGATACAGACCCAGGAAATTCAGTGGAAACACAAACAATCAACCTTTTTACTCAAGCTGGATTTTCATTCTCTATTCTGACTGCAGTAAGTCGAAAAGACCCTAACTTTATTTTAATAAAGGTGAATACAATGCTGACTAAATTACAAAAAGCTTTGTAAAAAGAAAGAAAATTATACCAAATTTAAAAAAAAACAGCAATATCATCATTACTAGAATATATGGAAAAAATTATTTCAGCTAATAAATGGTCATGTCGTGCTAAATCATATATATATGTAGCCTCTCTGACAGTATAGTTAGCACATATAGAAGGTATTAGAATATGTAAGAATGAACCAATCCGATAAAAACTCTATGGCCATGTTGGCATCTGTGAGTTTGAGCTACTGATAAATCATGCTCACAGATAAAAGCTCTGAAATGTGACAGTTCAGCATGAGCAATGTCCTCTATCTTTTGTGTGTGACTTTGATTTTACTTATTTCCACAACAAAAGGAGCTGCTGGGAAAATCATTAGTTTTGCAGCCATTTGTTGAAAAAGTTAAGTTTAAAAAGGAAAGACTGGCTGATGCTGCTTGACTCAAACAATAAAACTTGACATCTTCAGTTTTAGTATAAAATCATCTAATGGCTGAGAAATTCCAACTTGAATTCAACTTATTGACCCTCAAACTGGCTAGAAACACTCATAATAGCTCCTTAAAAACACATTTAATCCCAATGCAGATGTGTTTTGTAAGAAATTAAAAATGCATGCTGTCTCTTCTCACTGCTTTGTGTGCATCTTTCATGTGCATCATACACAGCTGGAGTTTGGGTTTAAATTATGACCTGTGCTGCCTTTCACAGTTTAATGCTGACGTGCATTAATGTGAGAGCAGATGTATCACAGTGACTGAGAGGAGAACGCACCCCTGCTCCTCACAGATCCACTAAAGCTGCTGATGTTCAGAGGTTTAATTGGATATATGCAAATCCAGAGAAACTTTAGGAGAAGAGTAAAGGGATTAAAGTGAATTACAGAGCCAGGAGTGTGGAAATGTGAGTGTGCTCATGCACACATAGCCTACAGTATGTATACGCATGAAGACCTAACAACTCTCTTTATCTCCCCCAAACATTCATGAGTAAACGCATGAGATTAAAGGATAAATCTGGTTTTACTTTATCTTTTTATCATTATCAACGAAGACCAAAACTACCAATGAATTTACCCCTCTCAGTTCTGACTGTGCAGCCACAGTCTAATAGAACTTATTCTTCTAAGATGCACAACTCCACTCTCGCCACAAAAACTGTTAAATGCATGTAATAAAGCCCATGTATCATGATGAATTACTATATCATGATCCATCCATCCATCCATCCATCCATCCATCCATCCATCCTTCCATTCACTATACCCACAATTCAGGGCCAGTTAAAATCAGTCCTGACCAATCCAAAATGCAGACATACTCTTAGTTTACTCTACAGTCATTCTGCATTCATTGTGAAAAAACTACAGTGTACTCCCACATTGTCAGGGAGTAATTTTGGTCCTTACAATGTGATCCGAAACAAGAAATTGTCATGTAACTGATTAAATTGCAGTGGTAACAATCCGATCCTTCCTTTGATCATCTCTTTTCGCACAAAGACAACCAAATGAGAATTTAAAAAAAAAAACAGACATTTAATTTCAATAAAAGAATAAAAACAAATGAGCAGAAACATGGATATTTGTTGAAAGTAAGCTTTTAAAGTAAACTGTACACACGGTTCGCTGACATGAGTATTGATTGGTCCTGCAACACTTCAGTGGGAACAATGGGACATGTTGAAAGTTTATTTGGTTATTCAGAATCCAAATATTTAACATTAACTTTAACATATAATATGTTTTTGTTTGTTTGTTTGTTTTTTTAACTTGTCCTGACCAGCATCATAACATGCGTTGTGCTCAATAAAATAGCTTTGCCAAGAAGAGCTATATGAATATAAGGCCTCTCTTGATAATTTAAGTATTTTTCTTTATTTTTCAGTTTGTCTATTGCTGATTTAATATATATATATATACATGCTGGACCTGACAAAGGACTGGGGTAAAAACAATAAAGAAAATGAAACAGGAAAAGACAGTAAAGAGACGAGAGAAAAAAAAAAAAAAAAAACACAAGGATATACCAGATATAAGGTAACAACATCAGCTGTTAAAAAAAAAGACCAAAAAAGAAAAACACAGAAAACAGACAAACATCTGCAACATCTTTAAGAAAACAAAACGGCCAGAAGCACCTATAAAAAGACAGACAAGCTTTAGAAAAAAGAAAATTTAAAAAAAATCAGTCACAACAACAAAACCATCGGCAACACAAAGAATAACATGAACATAACGAGTTTTGATGAGTAAACCCACAACACAACATAGGGACGTCTCAGCATGCAGGTCAGTAAATAACACGAATGAACAGTGATTATGCAAATATGGCCAGGCCACCAAAAAGATCAGAGCCTTCCCATTTAACGTGCTAAGTGAGGCCCACAGAAGCTAAGATGTGGTTTCAACCAGGATTTAGCAGGTTTTCTGACCTTACGGTTAGGCATTAGCTCCTGAAGACTTGCAGGTTTTTTTTAAAGAATAATCTCTCTTACTTTAATATGATGAGCTTCATTTAAAAAGAAAAAAAAACTTCCTAGACAGATGGGCAGCAGCTTCTCTGAGATCCTCAGCATCCTTCTTTTTGTCTATCTGTCTGTAACTCAAAAAGGGATGGATGGATTTTGATGATATTTTCAAGAAATCTCTGAAATGAATAAGGAACAAGTCATTCAATTTTGGGGGTGATCTGGATCTATCTCTTGATCCAGGAATTTTTTTTTTTAATGATTCTTGTACAGGTGAATTATTTGCGAATGAAGTGAAATCAAGTTTTACCAACATGCCCAGATATGAGAGAAAAAAATATTCATGAAAGGAAGACGACTCACAAGAAATACTACAAAAGAAAAAAAAAGGTGCAAGACTTGTATGAATTTACTCCACCTGACAGCCACCACTGGGCAAAATTTCTCTGTTTCACAGCTGGTGACTGGAAACCAGAGCAAGTCAACGGTCTGGTGAAAGAGACAGAGCCACAAAAACAAAAGAAGAAAAGAGACTGCAGAGTGGCACCGCATCACTTCTTGACAGAAGGGCACAATTGTCCAGCAGGGAGGGGAATTGGCTGGAGCATTTTGAGGGGTGCAGGACAGCTGGAGAGAGAGGATTCATGGTGTGAGAGGAATGACATGAGCGGCTAGGAGTGCCTGCCTTGCAGAGGGTGTGGAGTCTGGCATGCTAATGGACCACTTGAGATGGGAAGATTGCAGGTGAAGAGAAAAACTCAGATGTTGTCAGTGTTGCAATCAGAGGCCACTGCTGTGCCAATTCAGCATGCAGAGTTTTCCTGAAATTTGATATTAAAACAGCTCCTGAAATTACATTAGAAAACAATAATGGTGTTGGACACCTTTGTAAATGTACACATCTTTTAACAGAAATATCCAGGGCCAAATTTAGATTTTAAACAATATTTTTGTACTCACCACAGAGTCCTGCTGTGTAAAATCACCCCCTAATTTGTTTTATCCTTATTACTCTCTTACACTCTATTTTTAAAGCTGGTTTTGAGCTGTCAGCATCACAAGGTGACCTCATTTCTTTAAACTGTGATAAATAGTCTTCTTGTGCTGCAAAAACACAAGTTTAGATGTGTACAGACATTAAAAGTGCAGAGATTTGTTTTTAATTAAAAACCCTACATTTCACAGTAAGAGCATAAAAATAAAACACAGAGCTAAAATAATACACACAGTTAATATTTACTGTCCACATTTAACTGCTATTTTACCCTCACTTACTGTAGTCACTCTAACCTGGACTGAAGACAAATCCTTAAGATGTTATCTCACTAATGGCCCACTCGGGCTCTTTTTAACAATGCCGCTGTTTGCTTTTATCTCAAACTACAGAAACATTACTCAGAAGGCTGTGGGCTACGAGTGCATCAGCACTTACGAGGAGGCACAACCTGAGACTGGCAGCATAACACGGCTCTGTGATTGAGCTTTGAAGAACAACAGAAACTGCTTTGATTTCAAGTTTCTATTTGTACATGTCACGGTGCCTACACACTTCAGGATAGGCTGGAGGGATGAGGTACACGTTTGACCCTCTGTCTGATTTATTTTAAAATCATTTCACCATTTCAATTCAGGCATGTCTTTATATTTACAGCAAGGAAAAGGGGGGAAATCACCTGGCGAATCGGTTAATTTGCTCTGTCAAGATCCCCAGTGGACATAAATGTTGTAGAAATGTCTTCAGTACAATGCCTAAGTTGCAGTCACATTGTGCAAACCAAACCAGAACATGGAAAAATGGGAGAGGCTAAGTAAAAAAGCAGCATGTCAAAAAATATTTCAGTCAAACCGAGTCTGAGTAGATTGTGGAATTATCCTGAGAGAGATGTGCCAGAAGCTTTGGCTGCATTTGAGGATAGGGAATCTGTTTGGAAACGCATAGAAATATTGTTTTTTCTCAGATTATTTCTGAATGACAACACAATTACCTGCAAGTGTGTGCTTACGTTACTTCTCTACTCTGCTTGTTGATGTTTCAATCCCTGACAGTGTGCACCTGTCTCCCGTCTCTTTTTCTCCCCCCCCTCCATTTCCCTGCTCCTAAGGTGTTGTGATGCCACGCTCTCTTGCAGACTAATTACCTCTGTCGCTCTGGGGAGGAGATGGGGGGAGATCCCCGAGCAGAAGTGGCAGCTGTCTTGGCCTCTCTGTCGTTGGCTGTAACCCCCCCAAACCTCCCACCCCCTCCTCCAACCCTGAGTGTCGGCAAATGCCGGTATTACTGACAAGAAATCATGTCAAGGCCACTTTACTTCATTACATCAATTCCAGTAATTCTACAGATTGCACCTGTTTTCATCTTAAGGGTGTGTTTCAGGTCAAATTTATTTTTAGATAAACGAGGGCAAACTAAGTACTTTTTTATCATTTTCTATGATGCTGTGGCACAACATTGCTCCATGACAGATTTAACCAGCTGTGTTGCAAATTAACTCATGATAAACAAACACATGAACGATGATAGTTTACCTTCTCGACATCTCTATGTGCCAGTGACCAGATTAACTAAACCTTTAAAAGATTAAGTGTGTGTGTTTGGCTAAGAACTAAATAATGCTACCACTAGTAATGATGTTTAGCAGGTTTACTAGGTTCACAGTTTTATTTATGATGCAACTTTTGCTGATAACTGGTGAGACCAGGAGAAACTCATCCATGCATTCATCTCCAGTAGGCTGGATTACTGTAATGTTCTTTTAGCAGGACTTCCTAAAAAGAGCATTAAACATCTGCAGCTCATCCAGAACGCTGCTGCTGTGAACACATCACACCAGTTTTGAAATCTTTACACTGGCTTCCAGTCAGTCACAGAATAGATTTTAAAACCCTTCTGCTTGTTTACAAATCCCAGAACGGTTTAGACCCAGAATACATCTGTGATATGTTCAGAGAATATAAACCTAGCAGAGCTCTTAGATCCAAAGACTCTGGTCAACTAGTCCAGACCAGAGTCCAGACTAAACATGGAGAAGCAGCATTTAGCTGTTATGCTGCAAACAAATGGAACAAACTGCCAGTGGAGATTAAACTTTCCCTAAATGTAGACACTTTTAAATCCAGGTTAAAAACATTTCTTCTCTCATGCGCCTATGCATGAAATCTGCACGGTAACTTTTTTAACTTATCTTGCTTTTAATCATTTTAATGTAATTTATTATTTTATTGTGATTATGTGTTGATTATGTGTTGATGCCTTTTACTATTTCTAAATATCTGTAATGTCTTTGTTTTATGTAAAGCACTTTGAATTGTCCTGTACATGAAATGTGCTATACAAATAAACTGCCTTTCCTTGCCTATTTATGAGTGATGGGCAGGAATCAAAATCCAAGCAACTGGTTATTTTATTTATATTATAACTGTCCAGCTACTAATGTTCACAAGACCAAGGAGCTGATCAGAAGGACAAGTCAGTCTGCAATAAGTTGATCTCCATCAATCTTGCAAAGGAGAGTCTCATACTGTGTCTTGGTCGGTTGGTGGAGCAGTATTATAGTCAAAGATGATAGCAGGATTAAGCAATTCATTCAACATGAAACCTTCATTGTTCAAAACCTGGGGATGTTTGATATCAGTGGGGAAAAAAGAAGTCATTGAGCAAGCTGCTGTCCATCACGGACTTACACTGCTGTCATAATATTTTGGCACATGCTCTTGTTCATATATTATTGCCAGAGTTTTTTTTTTTTTTTTTTTTTGCTTTTTCGCTATTTTGCTGCTCTGACAGGAAAATCCCCCCTGAGGAATCCACCCATCCACAGAGTAGCTACTGAGTTCCCTCGCTAACATTAATAACCATACATAATTCCACCATAGTCCATCAAATGGGAGCGTTGATGCTGCCACACTGAAAATTGGTTCTTGTGCTACTAAGGGACATAACTGACATCAGTGATAAAGAAGACGTACATCGCTGTTACCCGATAAAACTCTACATTTATTACATGACACCTGTTGTTACTCACCATCATTTCGTCTACTTTGTCAACATTTGTTTGAGAAAAGCTATGTTCTGTACTATATTTACAAGTTGGTTCTTAGTTGTAATTTCAAATGGATGGGATCCAAGAGATAGCATATTAATTAAGAAAATTATTAATTAAATAAAAAGGCATGATCAGCACAATCCCTTGAGAACAATCTGTAGAGTGGAGAAATGAAAAATACTTTCAAGTGGAGTATCTACAGGCAGAATAAACAAGCAATTTTCCAAAAAAAAAAGAAATCTGGCTGATGTCACATGTGTGGATAAAGGATTTTGCCTGAGCAGGACAGCAGACGGGAGACGGCAGCCAAAGTGATGAAGTGAAACCACCTGAGAGAACGAATGTTGCCAATCAGAGGCAATTATGTGCTGCAATGCAACAGCTTGACTCTCACTGTAACTAAATTCCCAGCATGGCTAATCTGTCTATCAGAGGGAAAGCTGAACATCTCAACAACCCTGTCTACATAAGAACCACAGCAGGCCGTGCAGTGATATTAAACTTCTTTCCAAAGCCTGGGTGGAGAAGTAGGAAATGTAAATAGATACAAGCCTGAGGGAATCTGTGGGAGCACAACCCACATAACGATCTGTCAGTTTAATAGTGTGTGGGAGAGTCAGAGTAAGGATGGAGAGAAATGTTCTCTCTTTCTGTTCATTAATAGTCACAGAAAAGAGATTTATGGATGTATAGCATCTGCCATTAAATGGCCAAAGAAGGCCATGAAAAGAAAAAAAGGGAAATGTATGCTGGGTTGTACTTTTGGTGTTGGAATGTGGTCAGAGCCGGATGAAAATTATTTTGAGGCCGTTTCAACCATCCATTATATTTTCTCTGAGGCTGAAAATTTCATTTGTTCATGAGCAGAATCCAATATCTGCTTTGATGCAATGCTGCAGCACCTATATAAACACCCAACAGTAATATCCCAAGCATTTCACTCTCTTGCAGCATAAACACTTAAATTAAACACAGGGAATTACAAACTACACATATTCAGGTGTTTTAAAAGGATTAACCCCGACCTTGGCCACTGTGGATTTGCGACGCTCACTTTCAAGTCGACTATTTTCTAACCATTTTTTATGCTGCTCCCAACGGAGGCAGCAGGCTGCAGTGGTTCAATACACCATGACACCAATTAGCGGGGTAAATAATGGCACGGCCGGCAGAAGCATTCCCACTGAGACTTCCCCACCCCGCTGATCTCCCAAGGCCGGTCTTATCAAAGCAGCTTTTCTTCACAGCCTGAAATTTAAGATCAAAGGGCAGCACTAACTCATCAATGCCCGGGCCTCTTTCCTACAGCAGTGGATAAAGTGCTCAATAACCAGGGCACATTATCAACAGCTTGTCTGCACCAGTGTCATCGGTAAGGAAGAAAAAACATAGAATTGAAAGAAAATGGTGTTATGAACACGGCCATTTTCCTGACCCGCCAGCATAAAGCTGGTGCATCTCTGAATGATGTCCAAGGCAGAACTGGACACATCTACAGTATAAACTCCTCTTAAGGTGTCTCTCAGTGTGACAATCAACAGTCTCTTTTTTTTACTTTGAAAAAAACAGCTTTGTTAGTCAGTCTAAGAAGCACATTGAGTAAATATGTATGCATGTCCACTGGCATTAAGGTTTGTGTTTGTAATGATGGGTGACAAGCCTGTTATCACTAAGAGGTCAGTGAGCTGCAGCGGGAAGGAGGTGCAGAAGCTTAAGAGGAGCCCTCAGGCTTAAACAGCATTCTGCAGTGGACTCCTTGTATGTGTGTGTGTGGCCAAAGAAAACAGTGTGTGGGCAGCAGTGGTCCAGTTAGGCTGCTGATCACCTACAGAGCCTCCGAGATGAGCAACAAAACATTTACAGGCTGTGCATAGGCTGAAGGGAATGGTTAAAGGATCTTTCAATGACAAATAATGTGGAAATCGTAAAGTTAATATGAAAATCGGAGGAACAGTTCTAATCTTAGCTTACCCATGCAGCTCCTTAAGAGAAACTGAGATCTTGACATTGTGTCCAAGCACATGAAGAGCTGTGAGAATGTCGGCCCATTGT
This sequence comes from Melanotaenia boesemani, assembly GCF_017639745.1. NCBI lineage: Eukaryota > Metazoa > Chordata > Actinopteri > Atheriniformes > Melanotaeniidae > Melanotaenia > Melanotaenia boesemani. The sequence continues at coordinate 19,921,786 of NC_055683.1, read as the reverse complement.
ACCATCTCACCCAGAGGACCCCCCCTTCAGCACCTTGGGACTGAAAACATCCCCAGACTCCTCTGTCAGAAAGCCAACATGGACTAGAATCTGAATGCAGAAGGAAAAAAAAAAGTAAAGTCAAAGCAATGCAGTGTGCAGAGATTTGAACAGTGCAGTGTGTGGAGGACAAGCTATTATTTTCTATCATTTTTCAACTTTTATACAAAAAAATCTCCAGCTCTGCTGGGTGAATAAGTGAGGTGTTCTAAGAGCAATTTTTTACAGCCTGTTCAAATGATTCATGTATAAATAAATTCAGATATTTGGCATGGATCAGTGATGTCAGATTTTTGATATAATTGACTATTTAATGAATGCAAAAAAAAAGCAGATTGACAGCACATTCACACCAACGCAACTCCTAGAAAATACAATCAACTGTGCATAAAGCTGAAATAAAAATCGACCCATGGAGTGCTAATTGATATGCAGAATGATACATGAGCAGTTTAATTGCGGATGGGGAAGGATATAATTCCCGGGCTGTTAAATATTTAATGAAATTAGATTTCTCAACAGATGGCACCACTTGTTTTGTTTTTTTTTTTTTGTTTTTTTTGTCCTTTTTACTCCTGCAGTACATTTGTCTTAAAAGACCTAAAACAAAAAGGAATTTGATTCATCAAATAGTGTTTACAGAGTTAGGCTTGGGTCTGTCAAACTTGGCTTCAAGTCCCAACAAAGGTGAACCATCATGGACTCTTGAGCAAGGCCCTTAACCCCTCAACTGTTCCGAGAATGCCAAAACATAACAGCCCACTGCTTTCTGGTACATCTACAGATGGGTCAAATGCACAGCTGAATTACCCAAATCAGGATTAAAAAAGTTAAAATCATTATTATTATTTAATTGCAACACAACAAAAATTCAAGTGCGGTAGCTAATTTCTAACTGCACACATCGCTGACATTTTAAAATCATTTGTGTAGCAATTTTATCAAGTTTTCTGAATGGCAAATATCAGAAATCACTGAAGTTTCAAGTCTTGCTTGATGTGTGTGTATACATGTGTGTGGATACGACTGTGTGAAATATTTAATTTAATTTGATGTATGTAAAGGCTTGTTTAATTTTTTTTTATAGGCATAAGTGTTTTTAATCATGTAAAGCACTTTGTGTTGCCTGTGGCATGAAAAGTGCTTTAGAAATAACGTTTGGTTTGATTATACACAACAAAGCTGGTTGGGTTTAGTAGGTTTTCAGGGGTCTGGTTAAGCATCTCAGATTTGAGGTTTAGAGAAGTGGAAAATCCATATCAGTGGTTAAAAAAGTGCTTCACATGAGACAGGCAACAGGAGAGGAATTAGAGCAAAGTCAACAAGCTTGCACTTCTGCCCACATGTCACAGGTGGTGTTACTGTTGACAGTGATACTGAGGAATAAAGAGCACACCGTGCAGCGTCTAAATGGACTGAAGTGACATTTACAGCTAAGTTTCTATGCTGTTCAATGTGCTGCCGCTGACCAGTTAATTAGCTTTCTGGGCTGCAAACCGATGTCAGCGGTGCATGTTTTCCTCGCTGAATGTCTGTGTTGTCGCTCTGTCATGAAGCTTGAGGGCAAGACACGAAGTATCCAAGTGTCAGGTAAGATAAGAGGGAGCTTCTAGCTGGAAGACTGGTGCAACTTCATGTTCAAAGTCTGTGCAGCAGGCACTTGTCTGATTCATTGTGCATAAATGATTATATTACTTTGCAAATGCAGGCTAAACAAATGAATGCAAATAAAACCAGAAATGATCAAAGATTCATTTCTTCCTTTAGATGCTTGGAGAACACTGGGAAGATTATTCACAGAGCAAATATTAATGTGGATAGCACAAGAAAAAAAAAGAAAAGGAAAACATAAACCCTTCCTATTTCACCCAAGAGAAAAAAAAAAGAAAATTATTGTCTTTGCATTCCACAACCACATCATCATCACATCACCACGACTGGATTTTTCAGTAAAAGCTGGGAACTAACTACGAATGCCAAAGCAGACAGAGACAGAATGGGCTGATATGTTCTATGAAAACTCTCTTCCACACATATCACTCCCTTTTTGTTTTCTCAACAACACTCAAGTGTTTGAATAATGGAGGCAAAGCCTGCAGAGTTGTTCTAATGGACAGTAACCATTACTGCCAAACACGTCTTTTACAGCAAACAAAGCCGACTTCTACGGTGGAGAAGAAGCTCGCATTATAAAAACATGAAAAAAAAAACAAGCTATTAAGAGAGTGAACTTAGTTATTTAACTGAAATACACAAAAACACAAAAGGTATGCAAGGTATTGTTGCTCTATTTGCTGCAAAACTCTACAAATACATTCTTTTCATTGCTCGCATATTAAATCTTTTTCAACTGCAGAGATTTAACTGGGCTCTCTGCAAATTCTCAGTAAAAACATTTTTGGGAACTGACCTCTGTATTGGGCTACAAAACAGCATGATGAGAAACAGTTATGGCAGCGTACTCTGAATGCATTTCATGCATGCACACACCTGTTCAAACTGAGACTTGGGGAAAATATCTAGAAATCGTCTTAGTTTTTTTTCTTTTTTCTTTTTAATTACTGTCTATTGTTTAATGGAGTGTTGCTTTTTAAAAGGTTTGCAGTAGACAATGCGCCCCACTTATGCTGATCCCTGCCTCATCAACATATCAAACATCCACAGAAATACCAACGTAGGCAATCCAGAGGAAAGTTAAGAAACTTCATGGTGTGGGTGTTCCACATAATGCAGCATTATTTTATACCATAACTGAGAATAATTGGAAAAATACAAAGCAGCCAAGTTTTTTTTTCTAAACAAAAATACTTTTCAAGGTTAATTTCATAGAAGTTATATCATCTTGTGAGATATGAAAACATAAAATGAAAGATCAAATACCACAGTCTTTTCATCAGACATGTGTTCCAGCAGGCGAAGCTCTTTTCTTGACGTTTGGAGGAAATGTCCCGTGTAAATGTCAGTGGTGAAAGTGCACTAAAGCCAATAAATGCCTGCGAGGGGTTCCTCTCTGTCATTATCTGCTAACGGCTTTAACTCAGCATAGTGTGATTCACACCAGGCTGCTAAAGATAAGAGGAGAAAATATTAGTCCAACAAAATGTCACAGCTGTTCTGGTAACTTAGTAGAGCCAAGCCTGAGGGCATTAAAGGATTGCCTGGCTTTTTCATAAGTGTTTGAAAACATTTTTGTACTAAGAGTTACTTTTATTCTCTTTAATAACCCACCAGATGGATTTACATCAAATTAGGAGTGTTCCAAAAAAATAAATAAATACATTTTTTTTTACACAGAATCACTTTGAAAAAAATGAAACCACAACACAGATTTGTTATTCTTTCATCTCCCACTGTGTGCAGAAGCATATCTGCGTGTGAAAGCTCCTCATATTTACCCTTTTTTGCTCTCTCCAGTGGCTGTGGAGCTTGTCATCCAGCCGTCGAGCAGCAGAGGCCCACTGTGCTGCCAGCCTGCGTATGCGTCTCTTCATGAAGCTTAGAGACTCCTTCTCAGTGCCCACCTGCTCCAGCAGAGACCCAATGTCTGACTGGAAAACAGCCTGGATGACAAGAGTGATAAAATCACTGGAAAGGATCTGATATGGTCTGCTCACAAGCTGATGTTAAAATTTAATCTTGAAAAAAAAAATACATCCTATTATACAACAGAAAAGGCTGATATTTGACATTGTCAGATAAACCAAAACTACATGCTTCTTATGATAATGTAGATGCCTGATAATTAGGGAAAGCTGCAATAAAATAATACTCTTATATATTTGATTAAATGAAATAATCATGATGTTGTAAAACTGGACTGAACACTTTTCAGGGTGACATTTTATTATCCTACAGTTGTAATTCGCCCATTTACTGCGCTCCATTTTATAGCTGTAATTTTCCAAGTTCCACATCAGATAAACTGGAGAACAACGTGATGTTGGAAAATTGAAGGAATTTTTTTTTTATCTACAAAATATGGCATGCTTCCTGATGCAGCGAGAGTTGTGCAAGTAGCATAGCTTCAAAGCTTGGATTCCTTCTGATAATTGGACTATTTTATTGAGTATGCACATTACTGAAAGAGACCAACAACACCGAAGGAGCTAATCAAGTTAGGAGGTTGATTTTCCCGATAAATTTTGTGAAAGATGTTTTTAAAAGATGCATCAACTGTTAGGGAACTTTAAAACACACTTGGCCATCATTTCAATACCTGTTGGTTAAATAAAGTACAGTACAAAAGTCCTATGCCACCTTATTTTTATATACTTTTTACAGACAGATCCTTCTTGTCTTGAGAAATAGTTAGGCTATTTCGGTTCTCTTCAGATCTTTCAAAGTTTTTTCTTCGGACAATGGCTGCTCTCTAATTCATTTTCAGGCTGGTCTTTGTACCTGACCTTTTGAATGCCTTTTCCATTGTTGAGCAACAGAACCCTGACCTGTGAATTATTCTAATATTAAAAGGACACTTAGCTCAAGGGATGAACCAGTGTTATGTCTGCATTAAAGAGCAAAGAGCCAATTTTCAGTTGCAACTCTGGGCACTTTGTTTCTAGCAGACACGGTTTGTTCCCATTCCTTATTTGGAAGCTAAAAAATAACAAAGATATTAACAGTTTGACAAACATTAAACTGTAATTTTGTTCCTACAAGAGAGTCAAACAAAATGTGTAGAGAACTAACAGGTCGATGGGTGATACCTTCTCCATTAGCCTTCAGATTGAACTGCGTCGTCTGGAACAACGAGGAGCACATTGCTGCTGCTGTTGGTCGAACTACAGTTGTATGTTAACACCACCCCACCCAGCAGACTTTTTTTCATTACAGTTTCTCAATCCAGGTCCTCAGGATCCCCTCCACTACATGTTTTAGATGTGTTCCTACTCCAACACATCAGATTCAGATTAATGAACTTCCTCATTACGTTCTTTACAGCCTGTTAACGAGCCATTCATTGAGGTGTGTTACAGCAGCGTTACCTCTAAAACATGCAGGACAGTGGGTCCTGAGGACATGGATTGAGAAACACTTCTCCAGAATGTCTGATTTCAGAGCACAGTGCAGCATCTGCATGTGGAAAACTGACTTCTTGACAAACAAGCTGTCAATATGAAATACACAAAAATAATCCATTTTAAGAGAAGACAGAATATCCATTTACCATGGTACATAAATGGGGAGGGGGCAGAGAGACTGTCCAGCTTCCAATTCCTGTGTACACACATTTCAACTGACTTCTTATGGACAACAAACACCTTAGCATTAGTCAAGAAAGCACAAAAGCAACTGTCATTCCTGAAAATATTCCTGGTGTCGTTCCATTGAGAGTGTCTTCGTACGTGGCAGTCTGCGTGGCGTGTAGCAACTCTGCAGCAGATAAATGTCGATGCATAGGTTTAAAAAGACCGCATAGAACGTCATAAACCAACAGCCACCTACTCTGGAAGGCATCTTCATCTCCCGCTAACTGCACATAATGTCTTGAAATACTTATACTATTCTTCCCTGTTTAGACTGCCGCCTTCCAGAGAACACTACAGGCCCATTACATAAGTCTTAAAACCATTACCATAGTGAACTCAGAGCTAAAAGTGAACCCACCATGCACATCACAACCTCAACAGAAATGAAAGGTGATGATGCAATAGAAATAATATATATGAGTGCTTTTTATTTCTTTTTTTACCTTGATCTATCTTTTCTTTAACGGCATTCATTGGCATTGTGTTTATGATGGTTTGAATGGTGTAAAGAAACATTTATTTATTATTTTATCTGTATCTTTTTCTATACCTGAGCCCAGACCTTGAAAGCTCTTGAATTTCATTAGATGAACAGAGACAAAATAGAACTATTTATATACATTTGGCATATCTCAGCATGTTGTGTCATTAGGAAATTCTGAGTAAACTAAACAAACGGGGGACAACAAAACAAGTGGGAGATCAAAAAACCTGTGAACAATATCTGAAAATGATTTTCTTAAAGAGAAGGGATAAATCCAGCAAAGGGCTTACACAGCACCTGACAGATCCATCTGAACCTTCAGTTGAACCATATACTCTTTACTGAAGCCTCATCAGAAATGGTCCCTGTGGAAGAGCAGCTGTCATGAATCAATTGTTAAGGAAGGGAAACAGGAAGAAAAGCTGAGGTATGCCAAATGGTACAAGTACTGGACTGAAAATCAATGCCAACAGGTCTGATGGAGTGATGGCTCCTCCCCAGAGCTCAAACCTCAACATTACAGAAGGGGTGTGTTGATAGAGTTGACAGAGAAGAGAACAAAAAAATGCCAACATTCAAAGAGGAGCTCTCAAAGTCCTTCAGGGAGCCTGGAGAACAATTCCTGAAGACTTCTTAAAGAAATTGCAAAAAAGTTTGTCTCAGAGGGTTCATGCCGTGTTAAAGAAAAAAAGTGTTTGTACCGGCTGTATATTGACTTTCAGGCTTGTTAGAATTTAACAAAATCATGTTTTACCTTCTAAACTTGTTTCCATTTATATTTGGAGGTATAACTACTTCCAGTTTTCCTTGCCATATATATATATATATAAAAAATAAGTTTTTTATCTGAATATGTTTAGTATGTTTTGATCAATTTGACTGTTAAGCTAGTAGATTCTTTTTGTCCATATTTATCCAACACAGAGTGAAATTCGATTTTATTCAGTATACTTAGAGCAAATAAAGGCAAACAAAAACAGAAGTCTGTGAAAGACATCTGTTAGAGATTACTGGGACTGCCATATCAATAAATGGACAGACAGTTGACTCAAATTTGAACACACATATATGGGAAGGAGGCGTAAGTGTTTATGTGCATGGTTCCAGATTTCAAATGAAAGGATTGTAGAAAAATATAAAATATTAAACATTAAACAATATTAAAATATTGAGAAATAGATATAAAGGTCCATCTTTAATACAGCTCTGCTACCCCAAGTAGTTTAAGTGGTAAATGTGGATTTAAATTTGGCCTGAAGCAGAACAAGTGGAATACTAAAATATATAAAAAGAAAAAGCAGACATTATGAGTGTGTTCTCTATGAGGGGACTATTTTTATTGGACGTGGTTCAAACTGTATATAGAGAGCAGACAGCCTGTCATATTGAGTTATCTACTAGTACCCTAGGGCAAGGCCTCTCTGACTGGTAGCCTGAGGAAACTCTGGACTTACCTCATAAACAGTCAGCTCACATTTTACATCTCCTCTTTGCTCTCTGTAATCACTGCATCATAGCGCAATATCTGTATGTGATTATTAATCAGTGGCGAATGCTCAGTGAAAAACCTTGTAACCTCGAGTGAAGCCTGCCTATATCTGTTAAGCACATATACCAAGGGAAATTGAAATTCTTCCAAAGACAAGATCAACATGCAAAGCTATACATACTAAAGTGCTGCATATGTATTTTTGCTCCCAAGAGCAACTTGTGTACCACACTGCAAGATGCAGAGAAGCTAAGGAAAGTCTTGGAATTAGTCCTCCTGAATACAAGCTGGCAATTAGAGCAGAAGGCAAAGCTGCAGGGATAATTCACGTCAGGGTCCATCACGCCAGCTGTACATAACTCTGGGGGGAAAAAACGGGAGCAGACAGAGGAGAACGGCAGGGTAGACCTTGCGGAGTAGCTGTAAGTTGAGTGCATCATGTGCTGATGCTGAAAATACAAAATTAAATGAGGCAGAAAAGCAAACAGCAGTGGAAACTGTGGGTGACAGACAACACAGAGATAGAAAATGTACAACTTGATATTCAAATGTTTCTGAATGCAGTTGATCAACGAATATGATCAATGAATCCTTTGAACTTCAGAACACTAATAACCTTCAGCTTACCACACTTTTATTTATTAAACTTTTTTTAGATATATTTTGTCCCCAATTTATTCATAGATCATTTCATATTTATACCTTAATCTCTTCTTAGAATACAGAAGAAAGTGTGGCTCCTTAACAGAAACGTTTGCTAGGTAATTTCTTGGCAAGCACCACCTTTTTTTCCTCCCACATCTTTTTCTTCATTGCATAGCACATCATCCTTCCTTGCAGGAAGGTAACAACTGTGTATTTAGTGCTTGGGCTTTCCAGGGATTAAAACTAATATCTCTGCACTGGTGAGCAAATGACTTCCCTCCAAATGACGCTGTTGCTCTGTGCTCTGTTGCTATTTCCCTCTTCAGCTCGCTGTGTTATTGTGAATGCAAAAATAATAGAGCAGCAGTGTTGCATTACCTGCTTCTTAGGGAGAGGCTTCAGTGTGGGCGTAGCAGTTTGGTTCCTCCAGGCCAGTGGGGGGCAGAACCACTCAACCTCACTCAGGTAGATGAGAAAGGAGCAATCAGAGCCGTCAACTCCATAAAAGGCATAACACGGGTCCGAGGTCCAACGAGCACGCATCCACTGGAAAGAAACGATCTAATCTGTTGCCTCAAACATGTGAATACTCATTATCACGATATAAACAAACTAAATCTGGTCTTGACTTCGTCTTGGATTTCATGCAAATTCAATTACTGTAATTAGTTTAATGGCTCCTATAATGAAGGACTCAGTCATCTAAGAAATGTCAGTGTGATCCCTAATAATTAAGAGTTTTTTTTATGTATCCCCATGCTTGTAAATGTGAACATGTAAGCCAGCTAGCTTCGTTTTTGAGTTTTAGGTTAACAACAACATTGTTCCATAGATCTGTCCACCTGTACATATTAATATGTATGAGATTAAGTTACCAAGGGTATGACAGCCTATTTTATCCAATAATAGAATAATAAAACACATTTTCTCCATCTCTGTGTTAGGCACGGCACATCTTTTAGCTACAGCTGTTAGAGCTTTAATGCACATCTTTTAACCACAATGATCTGTTGAACAAATTCTATATTTCCATGCATGTTAATAGAAAGCCCCGTTTAGATCTGCTGCAATTTTGTATGCTTTTCTGCTTTAATTTTTTCCTTTCAGCTGTATTCCATACTGTGTACTACAAAATATACAGTGTGTAATCCCTTTACAGCCATTTCTCTCTTTATACTGCTTTTCTTTGCTGCAAGTATTTTTTCTCAGACACTTCAATTTGTAGAAAAGACCTTACATACTGTCTTATCTTACAAAATTTATGTTGCGGTTGCACCAAGATGAGTCGCTGAGAGAAGTCAAAAGGACGATTGCTATCTGTGCAAAACTGTTTACACTAAAGTGAAACATAAATACTTACATCCATCTTACTGTTGCAATCCGGATAACGAGGATCCTTGGGAATCTCACACTGCCCAAAGGCTCCATCCCTAACTGGAAAGAAAAGATAAATAAATATAGGATCATTATCCAAGCTTACAAAATACTACACACAACATAAACCAGCATGAATCAGCAAAGAATGAAAACGGCATAGTTGGAATTTTTTAGAAAATCTCAAACAAACACCCCTAGAGAAGGAAGCTGCCAAAACCCTGTTTAGTGTCTGATTTTCTCCACACAAAGTGATGGGAACTATGGTCAAATTGTCACACTTTTTACTTCATCAGAAGAAAACAGGTTTGTTTTCTGTGGTTTCAAATTTTTTAAAGAGTGTTTTGGAAAACAAGGATCCCTCATGTAGCTTTTCAGCTACTTCATGCTGAAGAAGCCTTCAAAACAACACCTAATTTTACACAAACACAGTTTTCTGAGCTGAAAACAAATATCACCATAGTGACATGGGAAATGAGTATTTTAAAGTGTAATTATGTTTTCCTAATTTCTGTGAAGCGCTAATAGTAACTAACATTAACAAGTCTAATATTAACCACATACCTTTATCAAATTTAATTAAAAAAAAAATAGAGTATTTTGGAACCTCGCCTTAACCAAGTTCTTTTATTCCTGAATGAAATTGTACAATAAATAAACTTGAAACAAAAAAGTGCATAACTCTGTAGAAAAATTGTTAAAAACCTCAACAAAATAACAAAACTACAAAAATGTCTTTTAATAGCTAAGACAATGCCACGTCAGACATTAGGCTTTTAGCTGCAAAATTAACCTCACAGCAGGAGCTTCCACTCCATCTTTTTACTGGAAGCCCCTCCTACAAGACAAACCCATATAAGTTGACATTCATTTTACAATAAATACCAAGAGACAAAACATTAATTTGCATATCAACCCACCAATAAAATTAGTCAAGACTATAAAATATTCAAAATGGCTCCATTTATAGGTCCTTCAAAAATAAGTTACATAAATAGGAACACCCCTGCAAAGTAATTACATATGGTACATGCTACAGGTAACTTCTCGACATCTTGAATTGGTTTTTTACTTTGACAAACATTATAGATGCAAGACCTTTTAAACCAGTGTGTAGTTTCTTTATTATGCACAGTGAATTCATGCACAGTCTTATAAAACCAGCTCAAGGATCACTGACAGCAGCAGGGTGCTTTAGAGCTCTGCTTCATGCAAAGTCTGAATGTTTGAGCTGACTTGAACTTTTTGTCTTTCATTTAAAAAAGTAATAAAACACTCCTAAATACTTTGTATAACAGTGTGTATCCTCTGAAACCAAGTTTAGGTAAATCTTAAATCTTATGAAGTGCTTCGAACGGCTAGTGTTGAAACACAAATTGTCCTCCCACCCTCCCTGGACCCCTTTCAGTTTGAATATCGGTCGAACCGCTCGACTGATGATGCCATCTCCACTGACCTCCACACAGCCCTCACACATCTAGACGCCATCAACACCACATCACTGGCCAAGAAAGCCAACCAGCACCTCTACTTCCTCAGCAAATTGATGAAAGCTAGAGCCCCACCCCCCATCATGTGCACCTTCTACAGAGGCACCATTGAGAGTGTCCTGACCAGCAGCATCACCGTGTGGTAGAGCATCTGCTCCCCATCCTGCAGGAAGACCCTCCAACGCATTGTGAAAGTAGCTGAGAAGATTGTCGGTGCCTCTATCCCCTCTCTGCAAAACATCCACACCTCTCGCCTCACCCTCAAAGCCCTCTGCATCACAAGAGACCCCACCCTCCTGTTACACAGCTTCTTCAGTTTGCTGTCATCAGGAAGGAAACTGCAGAGCCTGTGGGCCAGGTCCAGCAGACTGAGGGACAGCTTCAGGATGCTGAACTCTCTTCCTGCTCTGCTCCCTTCCAGACACACATATGCACTGAACTCTGACACCCCCCATTTTACACCCCCCACATTAACACCCTCAGCAACAAGCATGTAGCCACTTTAATCACTTTAACCAGACCATGAGCTAACTCAGTTTTCTTTTTTTTATTTTTGCACTAAAACCATAAACATATATTGCACTGACTGTAATTTGCCTCATCTATTTATTATCGTGTTTTATTTACATAGTGATAGTACTTGTTTTGTTTGTTTTGTTTATTGGCTTACATTCTTGTATTTTATGCACCAAGGTTTGAGAGAACCAGCATTTGAATTTTCTGTTTGTCCAGTACATGTTGCAGAATTGACAATAAAGCTGACTTTGACTTTGACTAAACATGACACATTTTACATATTGCAGGCCACCAATCTATGCTCTTTAGTGTTTCCTCTAGGCTTTTCAATTTAGCCCTACAGTATATCTCAGCTTTGAGCTAAACAAAAATAAAGTAGCGAGCAGTACCAGATAACAAGCTCATGTAAAAGCCCAGTCTCTCCCACTGAATGGCCAAGTCTGTTCTAGCCCACTCACTGGATTTACTATACATAGACTGCATTAGTGCGAATCATAAAAATAATAATCTTACCATCCTCACTCCTGCCACCCTTTCCTCTTTTTACATCTTTCCTGTCTCTTTCAGTTACTCAGTTAGCACCCTCCTTCCTTTTCTCTCTCTTCCTCTTGAAGCCCAGCAGTAGTAAGTCTAATTAAAGGAGCAGTTGCTGCTCCCACACCAGCATCCTGCCAAACGTCAAAGAGCACAATCAGAGGCAAATAATTACCAGCCATTTTGCTTGATTAGCATGATAATGACAGACCTCTCGCCATGTGCTTCAGCCTGCCAGTGTCAAAACTTATTCAGGTTCATATCTGCCTTACTTCTATTTCAATTCTACCAGACATTTTGACAACAGGAAAAAAGGCATATTTTAATGAAACTTCGTAAAAACTGTGTTCAGTCAAGTGCACAGAGGAGATACAGAGAGGAGAATTGAATTGCAAACTGAATCACACTGATTTTTATTCTGTGCTCAGGAAAAGTAACAAAGGAATGAAGGCTATTAGAGAAAGCTGACAAGACCCCAAGTCTATTAACAAGGCTGTAATTCATCATTGTGGTTTAAAAGTCCTGCAGTAGCTGTTTACTGTATGATACAGCAGCAACAAAGGAGACGCTGTTTTGTGTTGCACCACAGCATTTCCACCTTGATGCCAGTGATTGAATAGGTTATATTCTGAGTACGCCTATTATGTTTTGTATGATCAAAGAGCAACATGTAAGATACTAACGGTGCATTAAAGTGCAACTGCATCCAGGTTTGATGATTTGGCTAACAGAGCATGAGCAGAGAGTCTGGATGTGTTGAAGATGAACAGCACACAGCAGTGTTTGCTATTCTCCAGGTGTGTGTGAAAGGGCTGTGGGCAGGTAGTCCATGTGCATCTGTGTGTGTTTTGAAACTTACTTCGATTGCCGGCCATGCTGCGCTGCAGGATCTGCTCCACTCTCACAGCCATTTCAGACATGTTCTGGGCTATGGCCTGGATCCGCTCCACTAGTCCTATGGGCTGAATCCTGATCATGCACATTACAAACAAAACATTACAACTACTTAAATTAGATTTTAATTTCAATTCAGGTCTCTTCAAGAGAAACTGAAAACAATGTTCATTCTCCAGTAGTACAGATAATCCTTACTATGAAGATTTAGTTTTTCTTTTTTTTTTTTTTTTTTTTTTTCCAGTCCATTGAGGAACAACAGAAAACAGCTATGTTTGCAAATGTTTGACTGGACTTGCCCTCTATGGCTTAACAGCTGTTGGCAAAATAATCATAAACGAACATTTATAATAAAAATGAAAAAGTGGCGAAAGAAAAATGGATAGAACAAAGAGAAAATTGGGGTTTGAAATGTAAATTTTATCACAGCTTTTCATTCCCAAGTGGTTCTCACAGTCTGTGTCATATCACAAAGTATAAAGGGAAATATTCAATTATCTGGAACTTTGACACAGAAAAATGACATTCAGAAACACGTAAATGAACCGATCCTGGAAAATGAATGCACTTTAATAAAACAGCAGCCAAAAATGTATTTTATACACGAACAAACAACATTACAAATACAAAATGTACCTCAGACACAATGGCACACATTTGATGCATTTTAATTAGTTTTTCTGAATCAATCAGGGCCCCATGGGAAAAAAAAATATATTAAGGACAACACTACTTCAGTAAAGGCACAAGAAGGCAAGACTAATGTTTGTAATTACTTTCATAGATAAGCTACAGTCTTCCTGGAATGCTGTTCTATGGACAGAGAAGAAAGAGCTCTTTGGGAATGCAGTGCAGGCTTTTATTAATAAGTACTGAAAACAAACCAATAAGGAAATGAGCAGTCTGCCCAGAGTTTCTAACATCCTGTGGAGTTTCTCGGCTGCTTGTATTCCTTGAGGAGATGAATGCTTGACAGGAATTCAAAGATAAAAGGTATGTTACACTACAAAAGTTTTTACTAGTGTCCAAAAGAAAAAAAAAGGAGGATAAAGACCCAAATCACAACAGAATGAGTAAAAGAGAAATTATAGGCAGTTACATGTGTTTTCAACCATGTAAATGATCTTTATTCAGCACATTCCAATGTTATGGTAAGTTCTGCTTTTACACATGCAGTATTCACTATTAAAATAACAGCTCTACTAGGTGCAAACACACATCAAGGAAAAGCATCTTCACAAATTTCATCTTTCTGTGTTATAATAGATCTTAAAGTGCAGAAAAATAGATGTTTTCAAAGTATAGACATGTTTTGATTGTTATAGGAGCAAAAGCAATAAAGCATTTATTATTCTGGAGTAAAACCTGTTTTGCCACAGCTCTGACAAGAAGTTTAAAATAGTTTCAGGCAAATACAAATATAAGAAAAATACTTTTTAAATGTCAAACTGTTATAAAATCTTCTTCATGTGTTGAATTTTTTTCTATTTTTTGTTATTAGTTGACTAATTGATCAAGCTCTTGGCACACAGCTTTCCATCTTCCATCTTCCATCTTCATCTTCATCGACAGAAGAAAATCGATGTTGACATTTTACAAGCTAAAACAACATGTTTGGCAACTTTGCCTGATTAAAATTTTTTAAAAACTAATACTTTCAAAAACAGGTCTCAGTGGTATAACTTTCAAATGGATTACTACACAGTAATTTTTTTAAACTTACTCAGTACTTTACTCATTGCGTGTAATTTGGAGGGAATATTTTGCAGTACAGCTATAAATCTACTTCCTGAAAGAGTAAATCCTGACAAACTTCTCCAGATCAGCAGCACTTTAATGATGGCTGCAGCCTGCATTATGATAACCTAATTTCCAATGATGGAACAACTGTACTGCTACTGATTGCTGTTTTACATGAAACCTTACACTTAAATGAATTATTTTAATAAGCACTCTTGTATAGAGATATATCTGGAATTTATATTGCTCATTAAACAGCTCTGAATATGTAAAACTGGAAAATTCATGAAAATGAATGGAGCTGTGGCTCGTAGCTGCATGCAGTTCAAGCAGTCTGATGTAAGGGAGGCAGCATTTATCATTGCTTCTGTGTGTTTGTGTATCAATGCATATGAATGGGTGACTTTGGGGTAGAAGGGAGGTTTTCTCTATGTGGATGGTGAGGTCACACAATGGGTACCCACATGTGTAGCCACATGTTTGCTTTTGCAAATACAGCAGATGTACAACATGACAAAGAAGCACATGGGCAGGTCAAATCCAGTGCTGTGTGTAGTCTGATAT
This sequence comes from Melanotaenia boesemani, assembly GCF_017639745.1. Classification (NCBI taxonomy): domain Eukaryota; kingdom Metazoa; phylum Chordata; class Actinopteri; order Atheriniformes; family Melanotaeniidae; genus Melanotaenia; species Melanotaenia boesemani. The sequence goes on along the minus strand of NC_055683.1, from coordinate 19,906,768 downwards.
AAAAAGACAAATATTCAAATGTTTGTATGAGTTTGGAATTGAAAAGGAATCATGTTAAACAGAGGATTAGTTTGGCATAGTTTAGCAAAACATACATATAGATGAGATTGTCTTAATCTAACCTTACTGATTCAAAAATTCATTATACAAACTAAGAAAAATTTAAAACATGTTTCTTTACGGTTTTGTGTAGAGGGTGTAAAAACTTTGTTATGTAAAGTCCATTATGTTCAGCAGCTTGTGCTGGAAAATTCTCCGATCAACCTCCAGCGACTCCAGATCAGTGTCGTGACCTGCAGCCATGTCTTGGTGAAATGTATAATGCTGTATTCTCTGTATCCTATTGTATCTTTGTAAGCTCGTCCATTTTGTTAGCTAACAACATCACATTTCTCATCAGAGTGGGTGAAATAAATATTTTGAATTTCCTCTGCTTGCCTTGCTCCTACTGTGCATCTTCCTCATTGTTTCTTCAACTTGTGCAGGATTTGGTGTACTACTTCCCTCATTAATCTGGTTTTGGAGAGCTTAATCAGTGTATCCTGCTGGCAAAAAGCTTTTCTATTGCCATGGATACTCATTGTGAAGAGACGAGTCCAATATATCTGGAGAAACCACTTAAGCAGTGCAAGCTCCAAACCAGCATGAATTTAAAAAAAAAGAAAAAAAAAAGAAAGAAATAGCTTGATGGGGGGTCGACTAAGAAAAAGTCAACTGTATTTAAAAAATTAAAACAGCATGATCAGACCTGCTTGATCAATTCTTACCACCTAGCAGCACACTGTTAAATGTCACCATGGTAGAACATGTAGTCTAGAAATTTCCTTCAATGGCTTCCTGATAAATTCAAAATAAATTAAAAAAAATTCTTCCCCTCATCTGTGGGCCTGAAGCTCTTAGTTACTTACTGTCATTATATTTTAAGGATCCCAGAGTTCCAGAGCACTTCAGACTGCAGGTATTATGTTGGTTCCTAAAGTTTCTAAAAGTAGAATGGGAGGCAGAATCTCTTTGATCAAGTTTTTAGGGCTGACTTGACAAACCTTAGCCATCCCTTTATGTCGCGCTGGTATAGGGTAAGACTGCTGGGGGACAGCCTAATATACTGGCTTCTTCTCCTTACAGCTCTCCTTACTTTCTATGTATAAATATCTGGCATTATTGTTGGCATACATTTGTGTTTCTCTTTATCTTTTCTTAGTGTGTGTCAGTATTTTCCAGTTTAAGGTGGTGTGCATGGTGTGGTCAGTGACTAGGTGCAGATTTAGCCATGGGTCTGATTCTGGAGTCAGCTTTATGGTGAGATTAAAGGTTAATGAAAATAGAATAACTCCATCTGTGACTGCTCTAATTTACAGCAGAGCTCTATTTAAACACAGAAAAAGAAAAATTTAATCTAGACTGAATGAGGGTGGTTATCCGAACTGTAACATTATCTGTATCCCCATCAGCAGACAATAAGATACGTGTCTAGATACACGAGTATGATACAATGCAGGGACAATGTGTTTGTATACCAAAAGATTTAATTCCATCTTGTTTTGTTGTAAACATAAATTTAATGTAGATATTATTTTTTTTGCTCTAAATAAAAAAAGAACAGCATTTATTAAATGTGACATTCTGTCTAAGAGATAAATGTCTGCTAGCAATAAGTTGCACATTTTATTCCCTTTAGATCAACAAGAGGAAATGTTCATATTAATAAGTGAAAAGCATAGATGTTGTTTCTGGTTTACTGAAGAAGAACGAAGGTAAAATATATAACTAGCAGATTTTTCAAATTAGAAATTTTCTTTACAATTCAATTAACTGAATAAAATTTTTGACTTTTCAGCGTAAATAAAGTAATAATAATAATTAAGGTTATTATTTGTAACAGTAAAAATAAAATAAAATATTGTAAAAGGTGGACCATAAATGGCTGAATAAGCTCCTGATTTGAAGGTCTCTCCTGGAAAGACAGATCAATTTAAACCTAATATTGATTATAAAAATAAAAAAGAATAATAATATTGTTGCTTCAACACATTTTTTTTTTAATCTTAGATTTGTCCGTGTCCTCCCATAAAATCTATTTTCTTCTTATTTGAACATCTCTTGAAATCCTTGATCAGATGCACCTTCTAGATGAGCGGTCTGCTCAACTACTATCATGACTGTCTTTTTCAAGAATAATCCTCAATATAAATGCAGTTATGATAGCACTTTGATATGGCATTTTTATTTGGGAAAAAAAGACTCACCATCAAGCTGATGGATTGTAAATGATGATTTTTTTTCTTTCAGTGTGTGTGACTCTTACTAACTGAGTTTTTATTCCTCCATCTAGCCATTGGTTATTCCCACCTCCAATGCAGAGAGTCTCTAACCAGCTGCTGTCTGAGGACAGGTGGCTACACCTGGACAGGTTGCTAGTGCCACGTTTTCATTCTCTACCAAAACAAATCTGAGCCGGAACACTAATGCAAATCAAATACTCAGTGAGGATGAACTTAACATCTCAGCAGCTTTCAGTTTGTTGGAAAACAAAACTTGTCAGATTTATAAGACATTGAATTTCACCAGAGTCAAAACAAACAGCCAGAAAAATCTGCTGAAAGAGAACAAATCTATTTTCCAATCGATGGAAGCTAACAAAATGCTGATGTCCCGATAAGTAAGAATGAGGCCCTGAGCAAAGATCTAGAAATTCTCCAGACAATGTTAAAAAACAACTCAGCAGGAGTTGAAAGATGTCAAACAGGGGGTGAAGATAGATAACAAGTGGCTGCAGATACAAACTTGAGTCTTAAAAGAAATGCTAAAAGAGTTAAATGGCTGTCATGAAACTTCAAGACAAAACTCAACCACTCCAACATGTTCTGGAAGAGTTCAATCATAAAACAAATAAAGAAAATGAAAACAAATTACAGGACAGAACAAACTGACTGCGCATTTCAAGGAGCATGTGTGTGCCAGTGAACAAACCTCTGCAAAGAAAGAACAACTCCTTCAAGAAAAAGAACAAGGTCTCCAAAAGATTCAGAAAGAATTCAAAATCTTGGAAGTAAAGTTATTTAGGATTAACTTAAAAAAAAACAAAAAAAGAAAAAAAAACAAGTTGCTATAGACACAGCTCCATCCTTGGAGGAACTGCTGGACTATACCAAAAAACAACTGAGCGACTACCAGGAAACTTGTCAACAAGAACTTCAAATCAAAATTCAAAGTTCTTCAAAATGTTATGAAGAGCAAATATCATGAAACAGATGAAGAGAATGTATCAACAAAATCAGGACCTGGAGGAATAAGAAGACTGTCGAAAAACCAAAGAGCTCCAAGAAGTTTTGGGACATTTTCAAAACAAGATGCACAGAAACTTAAAACTCGTCAGAAGCTGAAATAATTTGAAGAAAATGAGAGTGAGTGAAAACACATGTGAGTGTGTGAGACCCAGGACACACCAATTCATCTGAGCTTATTTCCATATCTAAACATAATCCTGTAGCCCTATTTTATCCTACCTTTTTCCTTCACATGCCAGAAGGTTAGTACTGGCTTTACAGTGCAGCAGATCAGCACAATTTAATTGCAAAATGGTAAATGCTCACATGAAGACACACACAAGCTTTGACATTGAAGAATCCTATATGATGACCCAATATCTCACTCTGAACAATACAGAGTTAAATGTTTTCTCTGCCAAGTAAAACTGTTTGGCCTTTGTCACTGTAACTTTTCCAATTCAATCCGTGAGAGGCTAATTAAATTATTGTTAGATGTATGAGGCTGGGCGTGCATCTACAGGGCCTATTTTAGAGAAATTTTAAATGTAGTTGTTATGTCCAACTACAGTATGTACAGAAATGTTATTATGAAGAGTGATGGACAGAGAACAACACCAGCTGGATTAGAGGCCTCTGGCCTCTCAAAAATAAAAAGTTTGGTCAGATGAGGTGAATGTGTTATTTATTATCTACATTTAGCAGCTGCTGCAAAGTTATTTTAGATATTGTTAATTGTAACTATCATTTCTATTTATATCTTTTCAAATTTGTTTATATCACTGTGTGTAATGCTGAAGACTCTTCAGAAGTTCATTTTAAGGAGACAGGCTGTAAAGGAAGTGGAGGTTATGTCCAGGAAGGATATCAACAGCAAAAGCACAAACAGGAGGGAGTCTCTTCTCTATAAACCTGAAGCACCTGTGAGAGTGAGAGAAAGTCTGTTGCCAAGGAAACCACAGAGCCCACAACTTTATGGTGGCACCTTCAACTTGTCCAGCAAGAGACCTGCTCCTTAAAATATCTATTTGTTTTCTTTTTTATATGTTAGTCTCTTTCATTTGCCTAGCTGCCCAGGAAGAAGACTGAAGTTTCTTCTAACACATGTCACCTCCTTCTTCTTCTTTGTGGCTCTCTAGAGAGATGCAACACAACTTCATACATGGCCAGCTTTACTTAGATTGGACTAATGTAGCATGTTTTGCAACACAAAGTGAAAAATATCTAACTAAAATGATAGGTGCAACACGTATGCACTCACTTTTCTTTCTTTTTTTTTTCTGATCTCTGTTTTGTGATTTCAGCTGCATGGTGGTGTCATGGTTTGAAAGTCAGCTAGGGCATTTCTGTGTAGAGTTTGCATGTTCTCAGTCTGCATATTGAGGTACTCTCTGGATTCCCTGGCTGCACAAGAGCAAGTTTGAGCATGCGTGGTTATTTATGTGTTTGCCCTGTGATGCCAGCCTGTCAAGAGCGTGCGATGACAGTGCATCAGCCCCCTGCAACCATGACAATGATATAGATATAAAAAATAGATGGATGATTTATGATTTAATTGCTAGTAAAAATTGCACTTTTACAATCGTGGAAAAGGACTACGATTTTAACAGGCATGGGCATATCTTTTTGAAACCTCTGTAAGATGCAAAGGGAACATTCTTTTGTTATAAGACATCAGCATGCTGTCTGGTCTTGTACTGTACCTGTCCAGGGCCGAGCTGAGCTCATCCAGCCTGTGGGTGTCAGTGGTGTTGCTCAGTTTGGACAAAGCATCCATCCTTTTCATGATCACCTCCAGCATGTCGCTGATTTTTCTCAGAACCCCTCGAGACTCTTGGCCACCGAGTACTAAATAAAACAGAGACAAATACTGTAAAATGACACCGATGATACTGATGTAAATCAAAGAAATGGCAAAAACAGGATGATGAGCACAAGAGGCACACAGGTCACTTCTTATAGAAATCTGTTATGTAGAAAATATGGTCACAATGACAAAACAGCCTTCCTTTTGAACTTAAAAGCAATATTTTCCTATGAAATGTTTAACTCTAGACAAGCATTACATGCACCAGTGTAATACAGACAAGCCCTTATTTTTAGTCAGTATATTTAAGGGCCCGGTTTATGGTTTACCGTTAAATATCACTATTGTTAATTGTAAATTTATGTGAGTCCTTCACTACAGCAAGCACTCCCAATCTGTAAATCAGACACAGAGTAGTGGATGTGTATTCCTGCCTGGCTTAAATGATATAATATGATGCTGGAGGTGAACGGTGGTGTTAGAAAACACCTGGTAAATTAATAAGCCTGCAGGTACAAACGATGAGGTCAAAGCATGATGCCTGATTGCACTGTTTGCAAGTCAAGGTCCTGACCCTGCCCTGATGTTCCCATTGAGCTTTAAGCTAAACACAACCATTATTAACATGCAGCCGCCCAGGTGCTACAACACAATTAGCAGCAGATCTTAAGAAGTTTTTGATTAAGAAAATTCAAAGAATCAAGATGAGTAATGCCACACTTGGAGGGAATTTATGCTCAGAGTTTCTGAGGAAAAAAACTTGCAATAACCAATAACAGCCTCATATTGTTTTTGGACACAGAGTAAAAATAAAGCCAAACCCCTGAGCGTTCTTCCATCAATTGCATTAGGCTTTAGAAACTGCAGTGTGTGCAGACTCACTTCCCTTGTCAGAGTTCATTTATCACTGGCCATGCAAGATGTCACCTTTCTCAGAAACAAAAATAATATTACCTCAGAAATTAATAAAATGAGAAAAGAAAGAAAGAACACAATACTCCCACTCTTCTCAGTGTTCATAGTGTGTGCTTCAGCACTGAGATACACTCAACAGCACAAACAAGATTTTCTTAAAGCTCAAAAGTAAAACTTAGAGGGAGAAATGCTGTATTTTTTTTTCCTCTGGGTTTTCTCCTTCAGCATATTTTCTAGGAACTTCAGCCCTTAAATAATTCTGCAATTAGACAACAAATTCTCATCCCATGGCCAAAAAGACTAAACAAATCCCCACAAAAGTTTAACACCATTTTGATCATTTCGTGTTACAGTGTGAAGAAGGGAAATGTTTTAAAGAGAAGAATAGCTACACTGTCCAGATCGTTAAAAGCTGTTTAACGAACTAGAAAAGTTCAGTTTACACATCTGAAAAAATTCTCAGTGAGCAATTTATCACTTTAATTTGCCAAATTCAGAGGATCTTTATCAGCTGCAGCCTAATTGCTGGAAAGCCTGTAGGCTTTAGCCAGCTCTTAACAGTAATGACTCTTACGTACACTGTGCCCGTAAATCACCATTACTGAGACTGAAGACATTTCCTACAAAGTACAGTTTTGGAACCGAGTCTTATATATGTTTGCAATCAGCAGCTCATCAGACATCCTTTTACAGCTGCTCTCTACCGTCTCTGGGGAAACATTGGCTGAGGTGATTTTTTATTCACAGAGTTAGGTGGTATCAGGAGCTAATGCACAGCCTTTTCTGTGCTATTTTTCATCAGCTGTTTAATAAAAGCTTCATTTAGCAGCAGCTAATTTCCTTTAACAGCTTCATTTTAGAAGTGATACAGGACAATCAATATTAAGAACTAATTCCAATGTGATCACCATTTGTATTGAAGCTGGTATGTATGCAGTCCTCAGAGAGCTCATGTATATGTAAAATGGTTTTCCTATATGTGTCAAGCCACTGTCAAGTTTTCTTCCAATATTAAATTTATCCTCAGTGTACATTATTGGTATTACAAGGACATGATAGTTGGCTGTTGGTATGTTAAGCTTTTCCTTCAGGCATTTCCAGAAAACCTTTTAGCTGAGCCTAGAAAGTATTTATGTGTCAAAGGCTTTGAGTGTCTGAGGTCCAAGTCAAATAGAAAGAGATGCCAGTTCCTTTATAAATGAGTCAGTCTGTGATTCATTTAAGCATGGCCCACTGATGCTGAATTCAAGATCAATTCAAAACTAAATAAAAAGACTAAATATGTGACCATCAGTGGTTACAATATTCAGTGTTTTTTTTTTTTTAGTTTTGTGCAGAAAAAGCAAGTGCTGAGTGAAAATGAATCAAATGAAAAACATTTTATCCCAGAGGGAAATCATGATGTTGTAGTAGGTTTGTTTTTTTTCTTCTTCTTCTTCTTTAGCTTTGAGTGTGATGCTAGCAGAAATGATCTCCTGTACCCATCGGCGGTAAGTCTGTGGTGTATGGTGAGAAGAGAAATGGTTAGAGTACAGGCTCTTGTAGTGCTTCTGACCACCATCGCAGACATACAACCTTCAGTCTCAAAAACTGTGGTCTGTTTGTCAGGTAGTCATAAATTTAGGTGGTTGTCAATGTATCTACCTGAAATTTATGGAGCTTCTTGTCACAGGATGGTACCCAGAAACATGTTGGAAGGACCCAAATGAAGACTTATGGAAATCAAAGGCATGTGGATGCTTCAACTAACATCTTTATTCCAAACATGAACTGCTGTACAAGCAGAGTTCCAGAGCCCAAGAAAAGACAAACACCTCAACAACTGTCTGACAGCTAACACACAAACACACACACAATGAACTGGCACAAAGGAAAACCAGGATCTTATATACTGAGGGAACTAATTACAAACAAGAAGCAGGTGTGACAAACTGACCTGGATGCAGAGAGCAGGAAGTAAACAGAATACAGCGGGAGGGGGAAGCCACAAAATCAAAAAGGACAGACAGAACTCAAAATCACAGGACTGGAAACTAAGACTAATAGAACCATAAATCCTAAGTATGACTTTCTTCACATACCAAAGCAGCTGAATTATATTAAAAGCACTTGAGAACTCAAAGAACACGATCCTCAAAGTGCTGCCTGATTGGTCCAAATGAGATTGGGCTCTCTGAAGCAGGTAGATGATGGTGTTCAACCCCAAGTTCATTACAAAACTTGCTTACTAAGGTGAGCCAATAACAGGCTGAAGAATCCGACATTGGTCTAAATAGGTTTCAGAACCCTGGTGCTGACATCATTTGGACCTGCAGCCTTGTTCCAGTTGTTTCTTCACCTGACTACAGGAGATAGACAAGGTAGAGGTGGAGGCAGAGGAGGTCTCCGTATGTTCTGATGTGGAGATGAGGCTGAGTTAAGATCCATGACTGAGCTGTAGGGTGACAGAGTGAAGCTGTGACAGGAAAGCTGTGGGCTCGTGGAGGGTGTGTGGTCTGTTAGGCTGGAGGCAGGGGATGAACTGATCCTATTGAAGAACATGTTTAGCTCATTAGCTCTGTCCAGACCTCCATCAATCTGATCGCCCTTTAACTTGAAGCCAGTGATCGTGTTCATTCCTGACCACACATCCATCATGTGGTTCTGCTGGAGATGACTTTCTAACCTCTTCCTGTAGTCCTCCTTGCAAGATTTGTTTTGGTGTTGTCTTTAATAACTCCCTGTGTCCATCCCTGAAGGCTTTCTTTTTTATGTTTTTGGGAAAGCATCTCACTGTTCTTGGTTCGATGCTGTCAACACAGAAGTTGATATTATCTGTCACATAGTCATGGCATTCATGTTATTTCCAAGTGGTTCACAGAGGACATTCCAGTCTGTACCCTTAAAGCATCCTCTCAGAACATCTTCAGCTTCATTAGACCAGGTTTTTGATGACTGGTTGCTGCTGAACAACAGGCTTATAGGTGGAAGTGAGAAGAACCAGATTATGGTCTTCCTAAAGGAGACAGGGCAGAGGAGTTGTATGAATTTCTATCATTTGCATAAAATAAGTGCAATATTTTATTTTCTCTGGAGGAGCTGACAAATTGTAGGAATGTTGGTAATGTAGCAGAGAGAGAGAAAGGGAGACAATGTTAAAGTCTCTAGAGATCCCAATGTGTTAGGATGCTGTATTTGTAGCCTAGCAACAACAGAGCTGATGATGTCACAGGCTGCATATGAATAGGTACCAGGTATTACATAAACTGCTTCCAGAACAACATAGAACAACTCTTTGGGTAAATAACATGAATGAAAACTAATGGCTAACAGTTCCATGTCCCTTGTGCAGATCTTCTCTGTGACATGTCCAGGATGGCACCAATGGGGCTTAAAAAGCACTGCAGTTGCACCTCCCTTTAGCTTACTGACTTTCTTGTTTCGGTCTGCGCGTAAAGTCTTAAAGCATCTGAGATGTGTTCATGCAAACATGTGCCGGTAAAGCACATAATACTGCATTACCTGTATTCTTTTTGAGACCTTGTTAGCACTTCGAGCTCATCCATTTTGTGAACTATCGATCTCACTTTACCCATCAGAACAGTTGGAAGAAATGTTGTGAATTTCCACCATTTGTCTCTCTGCCTCGCTCCTGTCCTACATCCTCTTTGCTTCCTCTTCAACTCTTTTGAGATTTGGTGTTATTTCTCAGATGATCTTAATATTGGGGAACTTCATCAGTTAAGTCCTGCTGGTAAACAACTCGTCCGTTGCCATGGAAACACATCATAACAAGTCTTGAAAGAGTCCAACATACACAGAGATATCACTTGAACAGCACAGCCTTTGAACCAGCATTAAAAAAATGTTCTTAAAAATAACTTGATGGTGAATGTCTTAGGATAAAGGTCAATTGTATTTTTAAAATCATGACACTTCTACAGTTTTGTGGCCACCTTGCAGCACTTTCCAGAGTGGAATTTGGAGAAAGTGGAAATGCCCAAGGTTATTGCCCAAGGGAGAAATGCCTTGACTAATATACAGTTCACTAATATGTGGCTGCAGAGAATTTTGCAAAACAATAGAAAATATTTCTGTAGCCAAGAAGAATAGTTTTACATCCGTTTGCTGCTTTGGTTACTTTTCCATTATGTCTTTGTTTTTTGTTTTTTTTTTGCAACTGCAAATATGTGACAAATATTTATACGGCAAGAAAAAAAAAATCTTTTTCTCTTTTGTGTTGTTGGATGTGTGCAGTGCATTTCACAGATTATTTTTCCTCTCATGTCTGGGCAGGTTGGTAAAAACATGGATCGTCCTCTCTAGAGCTTACTTTCACACCACTGCATATCTCCTGCAAACATTATTTTGTCCTTTAATTTGATATACTAAAATCAACTGCTCCTCCCAGGTCTAAAAATTATGTAAATACAATTTCAGATTACCTACAGCATATGGCTTATTGCACTGTATTGTTTATTCAACACAAACTATAACAATATGCAGAAAGTGCATGATAAAATCTGAGTCAGAAAGAGTTTCTGTGCTATGGAAAACATCCTGCTTTGTTCCAGTACCAAATAAATCTCAATCATCTGAACCAAATGACAGACAGGTCACCCTAACATCTTGCACCATGAAAGTCCTGGCGATACTGTTATTGGCTCACCTCAATAACCCAACGGAACATCTTTCAGGACCCATTACAGTTTGCTTATTGTAATGGGCTTGGGGTTGAAGACGTCTCCTCTACCTACTCTAATCTGGACAAATCGGGCAGCATTATAAGAATCATACTCTTTGATTATGTGAGTGAGAAGCTCCAGAAAAATCAGATACCTCCACTGCCACCTGTATTTGAGAGGCTAAAAGGTTATGTGTCTGACATGGTGGTCAGCAACACAGGAACACCACAAAAGGCTGGACCATCCATCTGGTCAGTCAATTTGGGACATGGTGTAAAAACAACCATCTCATTATGATCAAAAACATAATAAAAGAGATGATTGTGGATTTCAGGAGGAATGAGAGCAAGCAAAGCACTGTTTACATCCTGGAAGAAGAGGTGGAAGTGGTGGAGGAATACAAGAGGTGACAGGCTAGACTGGACATGCACAACAGAAGCCATCTACAAGAAAGCGCAGAGCAGACTCTACTCCTAGAGGAAGTTCTAAGGAGCATTGTCTGAATCAAGATGTTGCATACAGTATCATACAGTTGCATACAGGTAGCAGCATCAGTGCCAGAGACATAAAGAGACTGAAGAAACTGATCAAGAAAGCTGGTTCTGTGCTGGGGATAACTCTGGAGCTGCTGGAACTAAATATTTAAAGAAAAATGCTGCGCAAGCTGCTGAGCATGATGGGCTATTCTTCACATCCTCTACACATCATCGTGGAGAAACAATAGTGTATTTACTGAGCGGCTTCTTCAAGTATGCTGCAAGACAGAAAGGTACAGGAGGTCATTCCTGCCAGCACACATCAGCTGCTAGAACAAGACTTGAGTGGGAATTAATTATGAATTATTTCTAATAAATAAACAAAGCCCTACTTCAACTTTACAATTTCCCTCAGGGGATAAATGAAGTATTTTTTTCATTTACATTTAATTTAAAATACTAAGTCTACTTTTACTGCTTCCACACAAATAAAAAGGGAAGTAGCAGTTGGTTGCTGCTAACCAAATGCACTTTGTTAGTTGATCATCAGAAAGTCTGAGTTCCTCTATGAAAGAAAATGTTTTGGCAGTTTGCTGGTCTGAAACACTCAGGAGTGGGGAGTGTTAAAAAGTCATTTCTAAATTATATGGGGTCTATCGTTTCTGTAAGACAGAATTTTCTCAATACATCTCAGACTCTATAGTCCCTAGTTTGCATGTTAAATGTTAAAGTTTGTGACATTACAGTTAGAAAAAGACTAAAAAAAGTGAGAGTTATCTGGCAAGACTACTTGTATTGCACATTTAGTGATTTCCAAAAGCACACATCAGAACAAAAACATCATACCAGCTATATAGCATATTGGTGGACAGTTGATGATTTGGGTTTGTTTAGCAGCTGCAGGACGTGGGTACCTTGCCACCATTGAGATGGTCTCTGTGTACCAAAGTATTTTAGTATCAGTGGTGACACTGTTGGAAAAAGTTGCATGATTGATGCAACCTTGCCTTCAGAGGACAACATGGATGGGAAAATGATGTGTTCAGGGACCACGTACACTTCCTGTAAGCATCTTACGCCATGTCCACAGACAGATGGTTAGGTGTATCGCTAAAGCTTTTTGTCCACAAGGAATTATCCATTTGGAAACCTGAAAATGCTTATTTTTAAAGTCAATTTCCAAAGTGAATAAATCTGAAAATACCACTGTTTTGTTTTTGTGTTTACAACCCACATGCACCTTTCCTGAACCAATGACATAATAGCCTCCTTTTCCCTTAACTTGCATGTGCAGACCCTGCTAACAGCTGCAGCGATGTGGGATTACACTGTTTCGTTTGTGCTACAGAAGCTATTAAGCATAGTCTGGCTTTTACAGCAAATCTCCGGCTTCTTCACCTTCTACGCAGTCAGCAAGTGGACACAGAGAGCAGCATAGTTTATGTACTTGCTCCATATCTTATTATATTTGGTGCATCTCTGTGGCAGCGCTACAGTTACAGGCCTGGCATATGTACAACAACATTTTTAATGGTTTTGTGTGGATGTCCACATTTTTAAGAGTCTGTCTTTACAAAAAAAACTTTTTAAAAACAAAATGGATTCTACCTCGGTGTGAAGGTAGCCTTAATGTCTGTATCAGGTAATGCAAATTTATATGAAAGTATGCAGGCTAGTTTTGCAAATCTCATCACTTTTTTGGTGCATCCCGTGCACAAACTAAATATGAATTCATATAAAAGTAAGACCCCAGTATTGTAAATTCTTACATGCCAATTAGCAAATAGACAAAATATGTCATACTACATGTTTTATAAGGTCCAATCATACATCCTTTTGCAAAACAGATGTGTAAATTATCCTGTCATTGTACCATTATTAAGAAAGAAGCTAAATGAGTAAGCTGAGTGTATGTGAGCAAATATGATCCGTTTTATGGTCAATAGTAACTCTTGAACATTTTAAAGTCCATTGATAAGAAAGGAATGCTTACATGACATCTGACTGCTGTTGACCTCAGTTATGGAAGGCTCCAGCACACTTGCAGTATTCACCTTGTTATTCACCTAAAATTACAAATCTGCACTCTTTTTTGAGATTAAAAAAAATAAAAGACACCTGGATAAACCAAAAACACACTGGACAAAATATCTGAGTAAACAAATAAAACAAATTATACAGAAAAGAAGCAAAGATTGCTTTAATGATTGTAAATCCACTGGTACAACTTTTACCAGTTATAAGGGGGGTGAGGTAGAAAAAAATCTGAGGACCACTGGTTTAGAGAATACCAATATTAATAGTTACTATCAGCTTCTTTAGGTAATGAGGATATACAATATATACCATGCATTACACCTAGACTATGACAAAAGGTCAGGTATGTTAAGTTACTTTTACAAATGTGGAGGACTAAGTACTTAAACTAAAGTTTGCAACCTTAATGCATTTCTGTATGTTTAAGTGAAAAAACGTACAAAGTGAGAAAAATGGGTCAACATCGACAGAATCCAGGAAAAGCTGTAACTTCATCAGATCTTTGCCAGATTTAATTTCTTTTACAAGAAAAATGTTCACATGTTTAGAGATTTATGTTTCACCCATAGTTTTTGTTGCTAAAGTGTTTTGTGTCTAGTTGGTGCTGACTTTCTTCTACCTCTAGTTCTCATTGTCACTGCTGAAAGTTAAATGAAGAAATCGCATTGTCCCCGACATGCACTCATGCTGAATAGTTTGCTTCATGGGAGCGAGACCTCTGCACATCATTGAAAAAAAAAAAAAATAATTCCCCTCTTCCCAGCTCAAATATTCATTACAGACATGGCTGATTGAGACTGAGATGCTCTTGTCTTTCTGACACCTATGAGGGAGCTGATGGATCCAGAAGCTGTTAGAGCAGAAATCCTCTCTCACTTATCCTGTTTGTAGCTCCAATCTCTTATTCTGCCTGACAGCCTGGAAAAGAGGAAACCACCTGCATCATTTTTTTTAAACACAGCTCTCTTCACCTTCAATTACATCCTTAATCTGCTTCTTTTCTTGGTTATCCTTCTATTGCAACAGTATGTAGACGTGCTGTGCTTTGGTAAGAGGCATGGTAATCTTAGGTTTACCTGCAAGCAAACTGATTCATTGCTACTCTTCCACCTCACTGCAGATATAAACTACAGTGCAATTTGATGTGTAACATGTTCTATAATGTTCTCCAACCCTAATTCCATAAAAATTTTTGATACTATATACAATGTAAATAACCTGAAAATACAATAATTTATAGATTTCATAAATCAATATTTTCTTCACAATGTAGCATAGACAAGATATGAAATGTAGAAAGTCAAACATTTCAGTAAAAACAGCTCAACTTAAATTTGACGGCAGAAACATGTTACAAAAAAGTTGGGACAAGGTCATGTTTTCAAGTTCTGGTATATCCTTATCTATTAGCAATAGTCAACAGTTAACTGAGAGCTGAGGAGTCTTGCTGCTGGACCTTGAATCAATACATGCAGTAAAACTTTGTCCTGCTGGAAAATACAATGCCCTCTCTGAAAAAGACATAATCCAGATGGGAACATATGTTCTTCTATCACCTGTTTACACCTTTCAGCATCCATGGTGCTTTTCTAAATTTGCAAGTTGCCAGACTGATAGTGCACTCCACTTGTCTCGTAATTCTGAGTGGTCAAGAATATGTTACGTCATTACCAGGTAGTTTGCATTCCAGCTGCACTAACTCGGAAAGAATAGTCTCCTCCATCAAAGCCAGACCCATTGTAAAAATGTGCACTATGAGAATACCAGCCAATCTGGGTGATAATGATTAATAAATCATACATACTGACACGATTTTTCCCACTGTAACAACATAGT
The DNA here is from genome assembly GCF_017639745.1 of Melanotaenia boesemani. Taxonomy (NCBI): domain Eukaryota; kingdom Metazoa; phylum Chordata; class Actinopteri; order Atheriniformes; family Melanotaeniidae; genus Melanotaenia; species Melanotaenia boesemani. The sequence goes on along the minus strand of NC_055683.1, from coordinate 19,891,767 downwards.
TATCAATAACTACAACTTGGTGGTGTTTACACTGGAGACTTAATGGACACAAAATACATTATAAAGACATTTAATAAAGACAACAATGGACTACATGTTATACTGGGCGCATCTTTAGATTTGGAATCTCTGTGTCCTCTTCAATTTTAAAGTATTTCTGGCAAAAATTCCTTCGGAAAGCAACTTCCAAAGACAACAGGAAGGCGTGATTATGCTCCTCCGTATTATCAGTCATGAAGTATTTCGACCTGAGTGCAAGCTACAAACCAGACAGCCCCTCTTTTCTTTAGTCTGAAGGATTCAGCACCCATGGTTTTCAAAAGGAAATTTAAATTTTGAGCTATTTGACTACAGAACAGTTTTCCAGTTTACCACATTAAATTTTAAATAAGCTTAGTCTCATTTAACCTGCATTTACAGATGATATGGCTGAAGGTTGAAAAATCATCCAATCCTGGTTTTTAGTCATGTTCACAGTGCATAGAGAAGTTTTCAGATAATGTATAGTACCGTAGTATGTACTGCATTATGTACTGAAAATGGTGGAATATTTAAAGTTATTGCAGTTTATGATGAGAAACATTTTTGTGCAATTTCTCCACAATTTGTTGCCGGTTTGTCTGCAGATTGCTGAAGCTCCGCCCATCTTTACTCTGAGACACTCTGCCTCCCTAAGGTGCCATTTTTAAACCAACCATGTTATTGACCTGATGACAGTTGGCCTGACTAGTTGCCAATTATTCCTCCAGCTGTTTCTTTTAAATATAATTAACTTTTCCAGTCTTTCATTGCTTCTGTCACAAGTTGTTTGTGATGTGTTACTTCCATCAAATTGAGGATGCTGTAAAAAATTTTATAAAATAGTTAAATGTCATTTTTTTCATTCGTTATGATTTATAATTTTTAAAAAATGACTAAAATATTTGTTTATTTAATTAACTTTTTGTACAATATAATTACCAACATTTAACTGGGGTTGTAAAAAATGTGACAAAAGAACAACATTTCTTTCAACATTTAAAAAAACGAACCCTAACCCTCTCTGGGCTTTAACACTAAGAGACAATTAATAAAATAATAATAATAATAATAATAATAATAATAATAATAATAATAATAATAATAATAATAATAATAATAATAAATGTTTTTCTCTAAAAGTACTATTTGGTAAACCGTACCCTTATTTAAACAAATAAACAATCAGGACTTAACCTGGCCAGAAATAAACAAGTATGAAAATGCAGAATGTACTTTGCAGGAGTTATGAAGATTTATTGTCTTTACTGCTCATAAAAATAATTACTTTGCATGCATATTATATATGTCCTGTTTCCCCTCAGTAGAGAAAGAAAGTTATTAAAATAAGATAAACGAGAATAGAAAATGTTGCCTGAACCAAGAGCAGAAGTGGTCTGATGCAATTTCTAATCAAGAAATGTAAATATTCCAAAAGGCAGTGAAATCAACCAACTTGTACTATCATAATCTTTTTTTTCAGCAAACACGGAGCACAGGCTCTTTTCACTACTCTGGTTAGTAGCCATGTTGCTTTTTAATATTTTGCATGTATGGTCACCGATCAGTACAAGTGCACAAACACACTCTATGGTCACACTCCAATAGATTCAATTACACTACCACAGCTAATCTATAGAAAGTACTAATTAAAAGTGTAGTATTTAATTTCCAAATAGTTTTTCAGTTGCCACAATCAATTAACTGATAGGACAACTACACATGAAATTTAACCAGCAACAGCATCCATCTATCTATTTTGGGGGAAAAGGGCACTGAGTGAAATGGGAAATAATTCTTTAAATACAAGCAGCAGTAAATTACAAAGTAATCACACAGAAAGCATGTTAGCATCTTAGCTAAAATACCTATTGCAATATCTGCCTCACCATATAAAAATTGTATTTCCCTTTACGGATTAATAAATTATTTTTCATTTTATTTATTCATTCATTCACATTCCAGTAGAAAATTTCTGGGTTTTGTAAAAGTATCTGCAGTGAGAATTCATCTTTATTTAAAACCTTCTTCTGAGCAGCACGGAGCCAGGCAGCCACCTGCACGCTCATTTCCACGTCTTCAGCTCTCCAGGTTCCATGTGTGGCTGAGGTCAGTTTATTTCATTCATATCATCTACGTTCGGAGGAGAGGGCCTTCATTGCAAGTGCATCATTTTACTAATTTTTCATTCAAACAAAGTACTGACATTCACAGCTTTGAGGGACCAGCAGACGGCACACCCTCACTATGAGCGATGTCAAAAAACTACACATACTCATCTGTCATTTAGTGAAGATTGCTGAGCCATGAAATACAGAAGTTCAGTCAGTGTCTCTGACAAGCTTGCAGTAAACGAGGTGCGAGGAAACTCTCTGTGCAAATGTGATATTGTGCTACAACCCACCAATTTATTAAACACTAAGGATGAGGCAGTTTTTCTGTCACAGTGGTTTAAAAAATTATTATTACTTATGATTTTATTGGGTTTTTCATGAGCAATTTGGCATATTTTACAATATATGCATTAAGCACAGTACATATAGAGGAGAATATGTATGTTTCAAGTACTCCAACTTTCAAAACAATACATATATCTGCCTTAGCTGAGAAGTTATTTTTCCTGCATTTTAAGAATAGCATTGAAAAAAAGAAAAAAAAAAAGCTCAGGTAATGGAGATTTCATGTAAGGATGGAAAAGACATTACCACCTTTTAGTCTTGCTTTGAGCACTGTAAAACCTGAAAGCATTCTAGGCTGATTTTCTCTCTTTATGGCTAAGCTGTATTGAGACCCCTGTGGCCAAAGGACAGACTATGAAGGTGGTCTTCAAAGAGCTTATTAGAAAGCTACAGTGCACCTCTGGAGCCTTTAAGATATCTAGGATCAAACGTCTCTGCCTTTCATGCTCCCCTCTCTGGCAGAAATAGTTTCCATCTTTCCCCCCCTGCTTACTTTTTCACATCATTAGGTTCCTGTACCTTCAAAGGGAAGTAATGAATGGAGTGCATGCATTCCAAATCTGGGGTATTGCTCCGCATCCAAACTCCCTGGCTGTGCCGTGTCAAAGTGTGTGCATCACTTGCACACGGCTATTCAGTACAAACTTCAGCACTGCAAGAGATGGAGCCAAAACCAGGCAAAAAGGTAACAACAACTACAGATTTCTCTTAACATCTTTAGCCTGGAACCACTTACAGTGCTGCAGCATACTCTCAGTGAAGATAGTGCTTCATCACAGCATGGCTCAACCATTTTGTTTGCCATTTCAGATTGAAAATACTATGAAGGTTCAGGTGCTTTTACAGCTAGTGATTCATTTAAAGACTTTTTTCATAAAAGTATGGTAACCATCACAAGCATGGATTACTCAACTGGGTGCAGCGAGCCTGATCAAGATGCTGCTGCACTGAAAGATGCATCCCAACTCATTCATTACACCAACTTCAGTGCCATATGTCCTTACTCACAAGCATGCATGTGCACAAAAAGCGTGCTCACAGAACGAGCATTTACATAGCTCCGCTCTCTGTGGTTTGCCCAAGACAGTGTTTAATGAGCTTAAGGTCAGATATCTTCCCTTGACTGCAGGCTGTGAGTGGTTAATTAATCAGACAGCTCTCCCGTCTCACCCACCAGCCCTTCTCGCCTTCTCTTTCTCTCCCTTTGAAGCTGATCAATGTGTAAATGGGTGAGATTCTTGAAACTGTTTCCCATGATGACACCTGATACACCTGACTACAACATGCCCTCCCACTATTACTACATTTTTTCAGTTACATAAATTTTTCATGAGGATTAGAAAGTCTTCAACAGACATCTATCGCAGTCATCAGTTAGTCATTCTAACATTATAACACAACTAGCTGCCACACAGCAACATGCTGTTTACCGATTGGCCCTGGGACAATTTGCATTATTCAGACAGGGAAGAAATGATTACTGTGCGGGGTCTTTTTGAACTGAAATAAACTGACATCAGTGTAATGAGCTGCCAACAACTGTTGTCCTTGGATGGTTTTGATGAAGAGAAGCATCGATTCCTTTCATGCCAGCTGGTACTGTATTTGTCACAGAGAATGACATGCAGAGTCAACACTGTGCCAGGCGGCGATAAAAAAGGTGAAAGACAATAGTCCAAAAGCTAACAAAGACAGACCCAAATGGCTTGTGCTGCCAGTGGTTTATTTGCAGACGCACAGTGCACAAAAACAAACACAAAGAACGTGCAAAGAAAGCCAAATTTCTCCCAGGGATGGTTGTCAACAGTTGTGATTTTTTTCTGGTACACCTTTGCTTTGTTGATCTCTGAGAGGGCAAGGGAAGCCATTTTAGCATTGCTTTGTGATAACAGAAGCAGACAACCTCAGACATGCAGCTTTCATGGAGAAATTGCTTTAAGGTCTCTGATTCAAGTCCGTATATAAAATAAATAAATACTCATATTTACAATCTTCACTGCAGGGCTAATTTTGAACCAAATTCATCATGCTTGTTTTGAGTTTACAGGATGTTTTTTTTACTGATACTCCCTCCACAAAATGCATTTAATTGGGAGCAACAACACTAAAACAGACACACTAACAAGACAGTCGGTCAATTTTCAGCTTGTGCTGCTGCTTAAACGAGTCCACGTGGGTCAGAGCACGGTCATGAAAGTGATAAAAAAAGACAGAGGTGTAGATTAGGGGAGGAAGGGGATTCTCAAGCCTACAGTGCCCCCTTCCCAGTGTGCTCCTGATGAGAAAAGTGAACAGATCTGTCAGTCCGCTGGCAGCAATCAAGGCCACCCCGCAAAGCTCTCAGCATGTTTCCTGCCTGATCATTACCAGCGCAGGACACAGCCTCTGGAGTCTCAGGCTGCCAAGCAGCACTGATGCGTGACAGCAGGCTTACCTTCAGCTCGCATGGTGAAGGGGGAGTCTCTGGGTCGCTTGGCCGAGAATTGGCCCCCAAGAGAAGTCATTAGAAAGCACAGGCTGAAGAAGCCAACTCCCACTACAAAAATTCTACAGGAAAGAGACAAAAGGGAGATGAAGTTACAAAAGAGGAAATTACAAGGTCAGAGCTCTTGAGGCAGGCAAACACCAGAAGAGTAGAAAGAAAAATGATAAAAAAAAACAAGGCGGGTGCTGTAATTTCACAGCCGGAGAGGCCTAACAGAGCTCGCTGCAACTTAAGTTCAAACTAAGTCTGACGTGTATGAGGATTTATTGATCTTGGACAAATTTCTCAAAGTTCATATTGAAACAACCAACCCCCAGTGCAGCACTGTGTACTCACTAGGCTGTCTCATCTCAAATGAACCATTATATGGATGGATTTTCTTCTCACTGTGCACAGTGGGCAAACACCAAATATAAAAGCATTCAACCGCAGGCGAATGGTGCACGCACAGAAAATATTTATTGCGTTCTTGAATTCTTTGGAAAGATTTATTTAAAACTGGCTCCTCTGATCGTTAGAGTGGTCATGCTGAGAAAACGTTAGGAAACCGTCCTTTCATGGAGCAGAGCTGCAAGACAGATTGTCACACTTTTCTTCTAGACCTAAATCCTGTATCATATTTATAAGGCAGAAACCTGATAAAAGAGGATGCAGTCACTGAGCTAGAGCCTGAGACTGTAATAGTGCCACATCCTTCATATGAGATAATGGTAGAAAAATTGGCTGTTTGAAAGCACAGATTACACAGCATGATGTCTTCTCTGTTTTTTTTTTCTGGCTTGTCAGGTGGAGCTTGTCAGAGCTAATGTTTAACATCATCGTGCTGTACAAAAAGCTGTAAAGCCAGAGGAGACTTTAAGCCTCATCGGCACCATTGATTACTAATTAATGCAAAGTTGGAAGTATCTAAGTTTGGGTATGGCCTCTGGAGTTTTAATGATATGTCTGCTTGCTTTGCTCTTGCTGCTTCCCCAGCTGGGAGTGAGATCATTGTAGCTGAGTAAGCAAACCTTAAACTGTGGAATAGCCTGCACTCTGTCCTCCTAATTAATTCCAATGATCTGAACTTGCAAGATTTGCTCTGCTGAAAAGGCAATCACAACTTTGTTGAAATGTTGTACAGTATGCAGAATGAATGCTAAATCCACATTAACAAATAATCAAATTATTATACTTTGGATCATCTTCATAATAAAGTAAAGCTCATTAATATATTTTAATAAAATAGGAAATCAGTTTGTCTCTGTTTTAGCTGCATAAAGTTTTTAATGTGTCCATTTATGTAAGCATGTTTGACTGAATGGAGCCTGAAATGAAGTTGTATTTCACTGAAATTTTGATTTCTTATTAAAAATAACAGTGATTATAATAGCAAGTGTAGCCCTTCCAGGCTGCAGCTCTGAGAGAAAGTGAGCTTACCTGAATGGTTTGAAAGTGACAGGGCATCTCCTCACCATCGTGGAAAACTCGCTAAAGCTCGCAGTCATTTTCCAAACGTAAAGACAGCGCCGGGTCTGATTAACATCGCGCTAATCTTGCGTGTCAGCTAGAGACAGAAGAAGTTACAGTCTGGGTCCAGAGGATCGACGGACAGTGCGTTCAGACGCGCAACTTCCCAGCGTAACTGCTGTCCGCGGCTTGCTGTGAGCAACTGTCTCCTGCAGACAGCAGATAGACGTCCCCTGGACGCTGAAGAGGTGGGAATATTCGGCTATTGTCCTCTAATGAGTTATGACTGAATCTGTACGTTGTTAAATGTCCTGGAATTTAAATTGCACGGCGCGCAATAGCCCAGGACGCCTGAGTTCACTGAATCTTCAGTGGATGGAGCTCTGACTGTGATCTCATTATAAGAGTCGCTCTTTGGGTGGATCGTTAACTGATAGCGCCATCTAATGATTCTTTCTGAAATGCCGAAGTTGATTTCTTCACTTTAAAACGCGTCTAAATACCGTAGCCTATAATTTATTTTACGTGAACTGATCCTTTCTCAAACTTAGAGATAATTATTCATCATGGCATATGGCTCCTAAAAATCTAATCGCGCATAATTCAACCTGAGCCCTTCATTTCCTGGCAGAACTGAGCATAAGTTGAGCGATGGAGAGCCAGAGCTCGCCACGTCAGAATAACTATGATAAGATGGATTCAAATGTGCCCACACAGTGAAGGGAATCATATGAAAACTCTACTGCTGCCCTGTGGCAGAAAAATCTCCTTGAGAGTGCTCTAGTTGAGGAAAACGAGATATGGCCTGGCAAAGCATTCCCAAAATTTAAAGACCATGATTAAGTGCTTTTAAATAGGATGTCAGGATTTTCTTCTAAGAGGAAAAAAACTCCAACATACCGAAGGGTTGAATTGAAAATCATTCATGATCATCTTAAATAAAGATATTACATTTCAACAAACACTTGTCGATTCCTGACCAGGGCCCCACAGAAGTTATCAAGCACTATAACATCTCTGAAAAGGATCTTTTCCAGCGATCAGGACTGGACAGCTCCATCCTGCAGGCAGCCTGCAGCTGAGCAGCGACACCCAGCGGACAAAGTGCAGAACACAAAAAGATGAGGGTCAATAATGCGCACTGATTATTTATTTAGTTAGTTTTGTTTATGGTTTTTGTTTGTTTGTTTGTTTATATAGAAGATGAAACATTAAAAAATCTGTATATTTATTTCTATTTAATTGGGTATCAGTCTCAGCTGTGACTGGGTTTTGAGACATGAAAATGTTGCACTTGTTTATTAATCAACAATTCATTGTTGATTAATAAAGCAACAAAGCAGTTCTTAACCATGTAATAAAATCTGGCACTGTATTTGGATTTCTCCCCTCAAGGTTAGTGACTTATTCTGCTTTGATTACTCTTTTTGTTGTTAGTTGTTTGTTTGTTGTTGTTGTTTTTTCCTTTTCAGCTTATTGCATACTGAGGAAGGACAAAGAAAAGTCATTTCAAAATCACCAGTGAAAGAAAAATATCAAACCATCAAAAGCCATCCATAAAAATATCTCTTTTGCTGAGAGAGCAGCTGCATCCTCAATTACCATGGCAACGGCTTTTATTAAGTTGAGTCCACGCTGCAGAGTATGTGTATGTGTGTATTTGCTGTAGAAACTAATAAAATCTTTTTGATTTTTATTGGAAAGTAATAGTTTGCTGTGGCTGGAACAATGTGCTCAAAGATACATTCTGCTTTACTCATTAAACATTTTCCAATAAAACATATTTACATAAGAGGAGCTATGTGAACAAGTAAATAATAAACATGTAATACAATATTTCTCAAACACAAGATTACTTTCTTAAATGACTCTGTCATTATTGTTAAAAACTTTTTTAATATGATGACTTTTGCTGATCATTTATTAGTATATGAAGCTATTGTTAGACTATAAAGTACATTTAGGCTTCTGGGAACTCCATAGCAACACAAAGTGTGCTGCAGCTATTCAGATCTACATCTCACAGATGCAGTTTTTGCACTAGCAGAACAAAAAGAGAGAAGAGAAGAAATGACAAGATTTCCACTTCAAGTTCAGAAATGCATGAATGAGAGCATCATGTCCTAGTTTAAAAGACATCCAGCCAACCAAATTAATATTTGTGGAGGGATCGGTCTAATTAGAGCTGTATAGATTAGCATAGGCTAATGACTTAAAAGCTCTACAGTCCAATAGTTTCATCTGTCTTGCTAATATGTTCTTTTCCTCTAGAGAAAATGGACTGGGATCTGATGTGATATGAACTACCAGGTCTTTTTAAAGAAGAATGTGGGGGCCTGAGCTTGGTAATAATCAGACTTTCCAATATAGTTTGATTGAAAGCCTTTGTTAGAGTTTTAATAAAGCAGACACAGAAAATAAATCAAAGTGTGGAAGCAAGCCTGAAGCTTTTGAACATAAAAAATAAGTTGAAATATTAAAAGAAGGGAGCTTACGAAAATCACATATTCAACATTATATTTGTAAATCAACATATTGCGTAAATTTAATTCTCATTTTTTTTTAGAAAATTTCATTTATCTTTAGTGAGATTTTGAGAGATAGCTCGCTGGTCACTAGAACCGGTTTGCTCTTCACATCCTCCCAGTGAGGATATGAATCATTCTGATGTTTGCAGAGTTTCACCAAGGACACGACCACCAGCAGCTTCCTCCTCACATACTCTTCTCCTTCATTTCCTTTCTGTTAATGTTTCTGACTTCTTCCACTCTTCAGTCATTCCCTTTTCTTTCCTTGTCACTCTGAGCCATCTCCTCCTTCTCAACTGTATTTGTAATTCAGCTTTCTTTATCTCTGTATCTTAATCTCTCCATCTTTCACTGTTTACTTGTTTCATGAGTGCTGAATACCAACTTCCGATGCTGCTTTTCTCTGCCTCCAGTGGAGCCATCACCTCCATGCAAAGTGCTGCATTTTTTACCTAATTACAATAAGCACACCTGCTCTAAAACGTGAAAAATGTTACATGTAAAAAACGTGGGAATAAAATCAAATGTACTGAGCTGAAGAGCTGAATTTAGAGTAAAAACGGAGGCAATCTAGACTGAATATTTGACATATGTATGTATGTTTATTTGCCGGGAGAAATCTGTGGCAAAAAAATCACGGCTTTAGTCCCCTGTGAGGGTGAACACAGTTGAACTTTTCCTGCGGATCTTTGCTCTAAGCATGAATAATAAAAGGTGCCTTGAAAATGTCTTCACCCTCCTTTAGCATTTTTCTTGCGCTGCCATAAGCTTTGTTATTAAAATTGATATTTTTATTCTTCAATTCTTATAGTGAAAAACGCATGCCTACCACTCCAACGGCAGCAAAATATTGGCAATTGTAAAATTATCATGAAAACCCACATACAAAGAAAAGACAAAAAAAAAGAAAAAAAAAACTTCAGCTTCAATACAGTGATAAGAGATAAAGAAATAAGATTATTTCTTATTCAATAAAAATTTATAAATGACTTGTACCAAAATGTTGCACATAAATATTAATTACAAGTTAGACAGCAAGTTCTGATCAAATGCTGCAAGTTCTACATGGTCAGCCTAAAAATGGTTAAAAGACTTTTGTTCACTTTGCATCTTCTGCTTGAAATATGTTGCAGAAAGACTGGAAACTAACCGAGTTAACTGCATGGAGCACTTTTAGATTTAAACAGAGCATTCTTAAAACCGACTCCATAACATGCACTTGTAAATCTAATTTTCCCTTTTTGTCTTCTGTGTGTTTTAAGTGGGTAACTTGTGTAACTTATTTGCCTGTCTTGGACTAGAACTCCTTTGTGAAGAGGTCCTTAATCTGAAAGATTAAGAACTTCTTTCTAGGTTAAATCAAGGTAATAAATAAATAAATAAAATTTGGATTAATAATTTTTTCAAGGCACTTTAAAGGAACCATCTGAGATAAACATCTTCCTCATATGTCCTGTCTGAGGAAATGCCTGTAAAAAAAAGACATAATCATTTTTATAGGGGCTTTTCCATATTTCTCTTATACTTGATTTACACCACAGCTTCATGAGGTCATAAACAAACAGTAAGAACTTCAGGCTTAGAGTTCTGTCAGATGAACCTGCCATCTCTGTGAAGACAGATGAAGATGAGTTTTTTATAAATGTATGTAGGGCATGTTGTGCTAACAGCCATGTAAAGCTAGAGTATTCTCCTTGAGCAGAAAAAACGTCTGGGTTTTGCTGTAATTGCCCTCCATTCTCCAACATCAGTTTATCCTGACATGTAAAATTCCTTCACTTGCAAGATGTTTCAAGGTTTTCCTGCATGCAACCATTCCTCCACCTTCTATATCTTCTTGTCTAATCTCTCTTTGGTGGATTGTGTGTTAAGGATTGTTGTCTGATTAAAATGTTCACTTTAACTTAAGCATTCAGACAGATGAGCTCATATTAAATTGTTAATATGAAGAAGAGCTTAATGCTTCAAAAAACTGAGTGCTGAGACCATAAGACAGCACAGCAACTTCAAACCGGGATCTCTTTACCACTGTTCTTCAAAGCTGGTATGAACTGGTTCCTTTGAAAACGTTCCACTGCTCTGCAGCCATTTCTGCAGTTAGTGTGTTGCCAAAAAAAAAAAAAAAGTTTTCAGTTTGTCTGCACAAAGTATGAAAAAATCTTTGGCCAGATGTATAAAACTCTGATTATATACTTGGATAATTGCATTTAGAGTATGAGAAGAGAAGGAAATGTGCACAGTAATTAATTTTTATTTTTCTTCTAGTTTATGAAGCTTTGAGTATGGACAGTGGTTCTTTTAATCAATCAGGAATCATTGTAGTTGTATGCCCATGCACAACCACTCTCATCTTTAACCATGAGTGCAGACATTCTTAATTGGCCATTTGCATAAAAAAATGCTGTTAGTTAGACATGTTGAAGTGGCGGGGAGTTAGCAGAGGAAAACAATGTGGTTGTCTTAATTCTACTGTGCAAAACGGACTAATGATCACTTCGGATTTTTACATTTGCACTCTGTTTGCAGCAGCGACATAATCTGCTCGTTTGGCTTTCTTTTTTTTTTTTTTTTCACCAACTACTGAGTGTACAAAATAACTCCTGTATCCAAACTTCAGTGTCTCTACTGTCACTATGATTCTTTCAAACAATTTATCCTGGAATGACCATCAATTTACCTTTGTTTGAAATGTATTATGGCTTTTTTTTTTTTTTTTTTTTTTTTAACCCACAAAGTTATAAATGAATTCAGGCTCAATAAATGTTTTCAATGACAAAAACCACACCATAAAAAAAAAGAAAAAAAACAAACTGTATAAAAAATTAATACAGGTTACAAACTCGGTATGATCGCAGCAAATGACCATGCAGAAGTTGAGAAAAAGAATTAAAAATAGATTGGAACTGCAGTACAATTTTAAAAGCAGCCATCCATGAACATGGTCATCATGCATGACTACAGTTTTAAAGCACCTCATTTAAATTTTAATAACAATATGAAGCCAAATAAAATTCAGTATGCTCAATTATTTACAATGAAGTTCATGAAGGTGAAACAGAAAATGATTATAATTTAAAGAAATCCAGGTTTTTGAGTTTGCAGCTTTGTTTCATTTTAAATTCCGTCTCAGTTTTCTCACGTCTGTCACGTCTGATCGTCAGACTTTTATTAGGAGGAGGTAGAAGTTGGGACGAAGATGCTCAAAAGTCAGCCTGTAAGTGGAAATGACAGAACAGAAGATGAAGATAAAGGAAGAAGACCATTGGACAAGTGTTCATTTTAAGTACATTTATGAGGTAAATGTGGTGAACAAAAAATCCCTAAACACCAGATAATGATGGCAGATGTAAGGGAAAAGATTTTCTTTATTGAAGTTAGGTTTGAATTTTATATCTTTAGGCACTATTACAAAAAGAATGAAATGTTTAGTTTATTAAATATGATAAAAGCCAACTACATGGCTGATATGTGTTTTTTCCTTTTTGAAATAAGCCCAACAGCAGCAACAGATGAGCTCCATGCTTTTTTCTTCAACAACACCAGTCATCATGTTCGAAACAGGCTTTTCCGTACATTTCTCTGGTCTGGAAACATTTAAAGTCACATTCTAGCAGTTATAAGTCCCCTATAAACACCTCAAAACTTTCTACATCTCTGTTGGGCGCCAATTAGAGAGAGACTTTAAACCTCCTTTATATGAAAGTTCAGAATTTCTACACAATCCAGTTTACCTGAAAGGGTCCAAATTGTGCTTTAACTCGTTATCATTCGTTTTAATGGCCAATTCAGCTTGAAAGATATGAAAAATTCTACTGAGTAAGACAGTGGATTTATTTTTAAAAAAAGATAGTTTTCAGCAGATTTACTATAATTTAAAAAATGCTTTTCAGAGATGGCAAAAGTAAGGCAAGGCAGATTTATTTGTATAGCACATTTCATGTACAAGACAGTTCAAAGTGCTGTACATAAAACATTACAGCAGGGTGCAGAAAGCAACACAAGTGCATTAGAAAAAACAGAGATTAAAAGAAATGCAATTAATGAAATAAAAACAGAGGGAAGATGCTAAAATAAAATAGATAAAATGCAAGAAATAAAGTTCCAGTGGTGGAAAGACAATATTAACCCTCTATGGCATGGTGTTGCCCTCAAGCAACAAACCATTATGTTGTGCAACCCCTTGAGCTGCCAGATGTAGGAGCAAGTGGTGTCCTTCGCCTGGCCCAGCCAATACCTAAACAGCAGAACTACAAGGTGTTCTTTGACAACTGGTTCACGAGTGTCCCTCTCATATGCACACTTGCTCAGCAGGGAATTCATTGCACTGGTACTGTTCGTAGCAACAGACTACCAGGTGTCAACTTGATGTGTGATGCTGAGTTGAAGAGAACTGGACATGGATCTTTTGAACAGAAGACGGCCATGGTTGGAGAAACCACCCTGCATGCTGTGAAGTGGTCTGATAACCGTTCAGTCAGTATTCTCAGTTATATACATTGGAGCACACCCGGTCACCGACGTTGATAGGTGGGATGGCAAGCAAAAAAAATTATCAAAGTTCCCTGTCCTGCTGTGGTCAGAGAGTACATTAAGAATATGGATGGAGTGGATCTGCTGGACAATGGCGTAAGAGAGGCCGTCCCAGCTCCACAATTGCTGTGGAGTACAAAGAAAAGAGGAGAAGAGGACCCACTACACCTATTCCAGTCCCTGATGTGCGTCTGGATGCCACAGCCCACTGGATGGTCATAGACGAAAAGAAAGGGAGATGCAAGGTACCAGGAATCAAAGGTACACCTAAAGCCAAGTGCCAAAAATGTGACGCCCACCTCTGTTTCACATCCACCAGCAACTGCTTCATGAGATTCCATACAGAATAATACAGACTGTGCTTTGTAAGAAAGAGAAACAGAGTCATTCAGTACCCCACAGGAATACACGTTCAGAAACATAAACACACACTGCAGCTAATCTCTGATGCACTAATTGATAAATTCATGCCATGGAGGGTTAAAACATGATTCCAGCTTAAAATAACCAGATGTACATTTTTACTTCTAAATAAAAACTAGTGAAATGCAGCAGAGAACAGGTGGGTCTTTTTCAGCTGATCTGAGGCTTTCTGGGAGTTTGTTCCAGGCATGTGGAGCATAGAAGCTGAATGTAGCTTCTCCATGTCTGGTTCTGACACTGGGAACTGATAAGAAACTGGATCCAGATGACCTGAGGGTTCTGGCAGGTTCATACTGGGTCAAGAGGTCACCGATGTATTTTGGTCCTAAACCATTTAGAGCTTTATAGACCAGCAGCAGAACTTTAAAGTCTGTTCTCTGACGATCAGGCAGCCAGTGTGAAGACCTCAGAGCTGGACTGATGTGGTCCACTTTCTTGGTCTTAGTGATTCTTTATGACCTAAAGGCATTGCTACATGTTCTAACATCAGTTATTCTAACTAAAGGTGCTCTAATAATGCCCTAATATATACTAGACTTGACCACATAAAAGAAGTCTTATTGGTCATTTTAACTGTTATATTAGGATCCAAGTCAATAAGTTTCCAAGTCTTGTCATAGCAAGTAAAATCAGAGTAATGAACACCACTTAAGAGAGAAGCTATGAATCATACAGCTCTCTGCAGAGGCTTGTTGTTGAACTGTCATTAATGTCTTAGTTTATCTACATGTTGGTGGTTAGACATAAAAATGCCTGTCAAAGATTCACTGTAACCTTTATTATCACAGTTTTGCCGTTTTTCTGCTCAAACAAACAGCATAAAACGTGCTTCCTATCAAAATGTACCTTTGCATTCTCCCTGCTGATTGGATCATCACTGGTCCAATCTCTGCTCCTGAGGTCACCAGCCAGGAAATAAAGGCCAGAAGCAGCTGTGGGCTCATTGGTAAATGTTTGGCACAGTTTGGCCTCGGCTTGTTTGGACTCGTGGTGACTTTGATTATGTGCTTAGCTGGTGGTATTTTGATTAGACAGGTTAGTACTTTTCCAGCAGTGTTACAACTGGTTGGCTTTGTTTTGTGTCTGGCCTATTGACTTGTAGTCTTGTTTTCTTTTCTGTTTTTGATAGCATGTAAAGCTCTTTTGGCTTCTCTTTAAGTTGTTTTATTTAGAGTTAAAGTTGTACTATTTATATAAAGTTGTAGAGTTAGTTTTATTAACATCTATCCACAGTTCTCGTCTTGTTACGCCTTTTAATACCCCTGTATTGGGTCATAACAACCACATACACGTCAGACTTGATCTACTACCCTGAGTCGTGTCATCTACAGAAATTCTCTGGTGACACGGCCATTGTGGGGTGTGTGGAGGGAGGGAGGGGGGCTGAGTGCAGGGACCTGGTTGACCGCTTTGTGAAGTGCTGTCGGGAGAACCACCTGCAACTGAAGTGAAGTAAAGAGATGATGGTGGACTTCAGGAAGAACAAGCCACTGCCCTCTCTTGCCTGCATCAGGGGGATGGTGGTGGATCTTGTGGACTCATACAAGTACCTGGGTGTAACACTGGACAATAAACTGGACTGCCATTTACAAGAAGGGCATGAGCCGACTTTACTTCCTGAGGACGCCAACAGACTAAGCAAACTGATCAGGAAGGCACAGTCTGTTGTTGGCTGCAAACTTATCAACCTGGAAGAGGTGGTGAAGGAGAGGATGCTGGCAACCATGAACAGTCCCTCTTACCCCCTCCACAAAACACTGGACAAGCTTGAGAGAAGCTTCAGCAACAGACTCATTCAACCCTGCTGCTCTAAGGAACGATACAGGAAATCCTTCCTACCTTCTACACTCAGACTTTACAACTCCTCTACCTCTGACAGAGCTACACTTACACACCTGGTCTAATGATCTGTCACCTTTTGCACACACCCGTCACCCGTGTATCTTTGCATATGTTGCACATGCTAAATATATGTATATATAGGAAAAATGTATGTGTACATACAGTATTATTATTAGTAGTATTATCATTACTATTATTATCACTATTGCTATTTTGTTATCAGCATTATTATTATTATTATTATTATTATTAGTAGTAGTAGTAGTAGTAGTAGTAGTAGTAGTAGTAGTATATACCATTGCTGCTACCATTATGCACTGTTATTATTACACTGTTAATTTTACTATTATATCATCTATCTATCTAGCTAGCTATGTTTAGAAAAGATTTACATAGAAAACTGTAATAATCCTCATTTTAAGGTTTGCAAAACTTGTGTTGAAAACAAAAATTAAGACATAAAAAAATGTTGGTAGTTACTGTAAGAGCATCTTGCTCTCTCTTCTCCCTTTACAAGTGCAGCTTCATGTTGTCCTGGCATCTTTGTGAAAAATAAACAAATACATATTTATGTATTTGTTGTAGCAGGTTTTGAAATGGAAAATATTCTAGCAGCTTATATCTTTACGTTTCACATGACACAACACCTCTTTCCATGTCAGATTGTCTTTATTTACCCCATGTCTTTCCCTGTGCTGATTCTTTTATATTAAGCATGCCATCTCTCCTGTGTCCTTAGTATTAATTTTACACAGTTTCTCAACAGAAAAGGACTTTTTGTTTTTCTTTCCAGTCTGTTTAGAGGCTAAAGTTACTTGCCTGCCTCAGCCTGCTGACAGTTCATCTGCCTGTTCCTGCTAAATTTCCAGCATAGACTTCTCCAAACGCATATCATCCATGAAGTGAAGTCAAGTGAAAACTTTGAAGAATCTTTCTCACTACTGAAAGTAAACGATGATTCTCCCCATCCATTTGATTATAAAGTAAAGCAGCAGTATTAGGAGGTGTCTGGATGGAAATTTTTTCTGTTTTTTAAACGGATTTATATTGCTTTTATTTGCATGATTTTGCAGGATAGAATAAAACTTCACCTTAAAATCCAAAAGCAGTTGTAATTTAAAGGGCTATGACAAATCTATGGCTTTTCTGTGAAAAGTGTGACCAGCAGAACAGCACACGCACATACACAGAAGGATCTAAAAGAATCATAATTTTTTCTTTACTTAATCCCAGCATGCAGTACTTGTTGTCTTGGTTTGTTGCCACTTGTCTGGGTGAGTTGTGACAGTTTAAGACAAAAACCAGTTGACTTTAACTGCATTAAAATATTACAAAATTCCACTGGATGCCATAACAAGCTGGCAAAATGTGAAAAGATATTTGCCCTTCCCCCTGTACTTTAATGAAAAGTGTCAAGATGCTTCTTTGCTAAAATTGCTATAAGGTTTCTGTTTCCCTTTCCACAGATTTCTGTTTAGGCACTAATAGTCTTTTTTGGAAACTGGTCAGAAAGAAAGAGGGGTGACATGCAGAAAAGAGCCACTGGCCAGGACTCAAACCCGGGTTAGCTGCATTGAGGAGTTTCAGCATCTGTACATGATGCATGGTCATCCAGCTGAGCCGTCAGACACCCTGAGATCTGTTTGAAAGTGTGATATAGAGTTTTACACAATCCAGATCTGAGGTACCTTTTTACTAACCCAAAATATATAATCCCACCAGCCCACTGTTCAATTGTTTGTTAACACAGATAGTCAATAATGGCAGCAATGCAGTGCATTTAGGCATCAAGATGACTTGTTTATCAGAAGGAGGAATAAAATGTGATATTGTTGTTAATGTCCAGCAGGTTGGTCTGAATAATTCAAAAACTGCTTATCTAATGGGTTTTTTACACATAATCCTTTCTTGGGTTTAAAGGGAATGGGTCTGTAAAAGAAAATACCCAAATGCCTTGCTCATGTAGGTCAGAGTAGAATGGGAAAACTGGTTGGATGATGATAGATGATAGATGATAGAAAGACAACAGGAACTCAAATAACCACTGGTTACAACTATGGTAAACAGAAGTGAATCTCACACATGTTAAACCTTGACGCAGGTGGGCTACTGCAGCAGAAGACCACTCTGAGTGATGTCCTGTCAGAGGAAACTGGACATTAGAAGATTGGGAAAATATTGTCTGGTCTGATGAATCTCCATTCCAGCTGCAACATTCAGATGGTAGTAGGGTCAGAATTTAAAGAAATGTAAAGAAAATATATATATATAAAGAAAAAAGTCAGAATTCTGACATTAAAGTCAGAATTCTGCCTGATTTCTTTATATTTTGTTGTTAAGAAGACGACCCTTCTTATAATATTTAAAAATGTCCCTATAAATCAGAATTCTGACTTTAATCTCAGAATTCTTTTTTTTTTTTCTTCAGTGACCCTAATACCAATAGGTCTAAAACATTGACTATTTTTTTTTATTGATTTACTTATTTATTAAAGTATCAGTTCATTTATCTTGGGTAGAGATTGGGTAATATAACTTTTACTCTGCTGTTCTTTTATAAGCACTCACCCATTCCAGGGCAGGTCTGCTCATGTTCATGTGTAAATCTGACACCACACCACCCACACTAGAAGTTTCCTTTAAACTGCAGAGAGCGAGTTACCGGAAGCTTTTTCATTCAAGACGTCCTCGGGAGCTGCATTTCCTGAAATAAGAGCAGCAGAGCAGAAAGAAACAGACTAAGTGTTTGTACCATGGTACGTAGATACCGTTATTATTTTCCTTTATGTACACCAACTATCAATGCATCAAGTTTTTTTTTTTTTTCTTTTTTTTTTTTTTTTTTGTTTTTTTGCGGTCATCTGGTTAATCTAATGTGATAATTATTAATTTGAATGCAGATCAGAGCATTGAAATTCTCCCCTGCTTCAAGGATGCATCATGGTTTTGCCTGGGTTTCCATTTTCTGCTTCACCTCAGTTGTCAATGCTGCTGGTGAGTCTGTTTTAAAGTATGAAAACCATATGAAGACGTGTTCATGGAAGCAGTTCTTGTGTGTAGTCTAGAAAACATTTTGCATTTTATTCAGTCTTATAAAATGTCTGCTTTTTCTTATGTGGTGGTGAAATACTTCTTTGTAACAAAAAGACTGTATGTAAAAAAATGAGGGGGCCTCTAGCTGAGATAGTATTGTTTTATGAGTCCTCAAACTGATGTAATTGCCCGACATTTTCACAGCACTCTAAATACACTTGACAATTAGTATAATGAAACTGAGCCAATGACTGATTATTATACATCTTATTTTGTTGTATGTTGTTTGAAATAGTTGTAAAATACTGCCTTTTTCTAGTTATGTATTTTCTTGCTAAGCTAAGACAGACAAAAAATGAGACAACACCAATGACAGACGGGAATGACAAAGCTGTGGCAAGGAGTTAAAGAAACCAAGGAGTAGGGGAAGCCAATATCTAAATAAAAAGCAGGTGTTGTGATCAGGGATAGACAACCAGGTGTATGATGGGAATAGGAAGTAAATGCAAATACTGAGGAAATAAATAGAAATTCAACAAACCCGTGGATCATGACGACAGCATTTTAGAGTATCAAACAAACAATATGTATCAAAGGGTGAAACATAATTTTCAGCCATGGCACAATTATTGATACAGCTTTCAATAATTTCACTATGGCACCAGTGCTGCAACTGGTTAGCTTAGTCAAGATGAAGCCAATTGGCATCCAGTGTTTTAATAGTAAAACACAAAAGACTATAGACAATACAAAAAAATGAGACACAAACTGAGACGAAAAATTATCTGACAAGAGTCAACTGAAAACCAAGAGTCTGAATACACATAGAATTACAGATATTATGAGCAGGTGAGGCCATCAGCAAAAGAAACCAGGTGTGATAATCAGGGAGCAGGAAGTATAGTGAACAAAACAACAAATTAAAACAGGTAACAAGACAAAACTCAAAACAACAACAAAGGACTATAAACCAAGACTGCAATAGGAAAAAAGCCTGCAGGTCACATACGTGAAAGTACATCACATCATGCTGCATGCTGGGAGTTTTCTCTCATCTCTTGCTTTTACAACCACAGTTGCCCAATTAAATTTTGGGGGGAGTTATTCGACCAAAACTACTGTAGAAGGAAGTAAATGTAACGTACTACTGAATGCACAACCTGCTCAACTAGATAGTGTTGTCTTATAAATAGATCCGCTGCATAGCTCAACCCTTCAATAATCATGTTATAAAATGTGTTTTAATATTGAAACTCTAATTATGTGGGTGAAAGGAAGTGGAAATATTTGGTGATGATGATTAGAAATTGACTAATAGGATTTTAGAGAGTGATCCTTAAGCTTGAGTGCAGATACACTATCCTGAAGTAAGAATTCAGGGTCTCTGCATACAAAAGACAACTTCAGACTATTCAAAAATACAATATGGTGTCTACTGACATCAACTTCATATTTCCTATATTAAGGTCAACCTATGGTCATATTTTAAATGCATAACCTACAGCAATTCAAAATGTTAGCTTTATGTTTTTGTGAAACGAAAATGTGTTAAGTGCAGTAATTACCTTTTACTGTTTACTTTCTGTGGTGCGGATATTCTGTGGATGGATGATCAGTTCAAGATCGTACATGCCATGTTCTTGGATGTCTTCCACCTCTGCTGGAATTTCAGTGAAAAAAAAATGGTCGCTTAAAATTTATAGCTTCAACATTGTCTATGCAAGTAGAACTGAGACCCAACCAGTTGTTTGTTTAGTTTGTTTAAAAAGAAAGAAAAATTAAACTAAATACTGTAACATAGAAAGTCTACCATCACCTCATGTTTTGGTAATGTAGCTGTAAAGTGATACAAGCCAGCCCACAGATATAAATGTGCACTACAGCCATGATACCCA
Organism: Melanotaenia boesemani; assembly: GCF_017639745.1. NCBI lineage: Eukaryota > Metazoa > Chordata > Actinopteri > Atheriniformes > Melanotaeniidae > Melanotaenia > Melanotaenia boesemani. Next base: position 19,871,105 of record NC_055683.1, on the reverse strand, counting down.
CATAGAAGCATTACTCCAGTTCTACTTTGAGCAAAATATGTCAGTTATTTGTGTTTTTCCCATGTACTTCTGTTCACTTATTGATCATGTGTAGAAAGGAAGCACATACAGAAAAGATCTACTGCCTGGTTTCTTTTTCTGTTGATCTCCAATCTGTCTAAGTTTATCATTGGTCTCATAGTTTGGTGTCTTTCCATGATGTCCCTTTATACCGACTTTAGTAAGGTGTGTAATCAGTGCAGTAAAAATATTAAAGAATATGGCTATCGTCTAAATGAAGTGCATGTAAAAGCTCAGACTGTTCATAGAGGCAGTGGCGTCATGACCACAACATCTCATGTTGATAGTCTTTATCTTCATGCATCTTTTTTCATGTAAAGGTCTCTAACTTTGTTTTTTTTCTTACTTTCTTTGTTCAGTGAGTCAGAGTATGCAGCTGCAGATCCGGCCCCAGGTCACAGCACGGTGTGGAGAAAATGTGACTCTGATGTGCAATTTCAGCTCATTGAAGCAGATGGATGTGCAGTTAATAAAACTTTCTTTGCTGGCTGATAATAAAACAGAGAAATGTGAGTACAAGAATGATCAAGCTGACGGAAACGTTCGTTGTGAAAGTACAGACAAGGATTCCTACCAAACACTCGCCATGATTCTGACCAACATCATGCCAGTGAGTGAGGGAAAATACCTTTGCAAAGTGGCCACCAATGTGGGAGTACTGTATAATCATACTTATGTAAAGGTACAAGGTGAGTCAATTTTAAATGCCCTTTCATTTTTTTTTTCTATTGCTGTATTGTATCTGTCTAAAAATGTTTGATCTTCACAGACTGCTCTGGAAGCTCAGACAGCTTCAGGAATGCATCTCATGCCGTATGCTCATTCAGCGGGATTCACCCCAGCGGGGTGGTACACTGGTTCTGGGAAGACAATAACATAACAAATGCCACCATCACTCAGCAAGACAGGGGCCAGCATGGGCTTTATAATATCCTGAGTACAATAAGGGAAGAGGAGGACAAACTGAACTACCCTTATAAATGCTTATTGTGGATACCCTCTCTCAACAAGTATCTCTCTAGTCAGGAAGTGACATCATCAGTGAGCCAGAAAGTGAAGTCATCAGAGAGTCAGGAAGGGAATTCATCAGAGACTGCAGTCAAACTGCACTGGATCTGTATTGTAGTGGAGATCCTAATGTTGAATTTTAGGATGTAAAGAAAATGGCACAGATTAAATGATAATGAAGCAGTGAATGAGAGAGAAATCTATCCCAGCCCAGTGCATTATGGTTAAAAAAAATAATGTCTGTTTGTTTTTGCAGGTGTTTATGCAAACCTTCAGATAAATGTCTTCTCAGGAACGACATTTGAGGTTTCACTAATTAGAGATTTGTCTGGATTAGAAAATCTAACTGAAGATGGTAATTTAGGGCTTGGTGATAATAAAAATCCACTTTCAGCCTTGAATTTTACATAACACTGAGTTATGAAAACACATTTCCCCACTGGATGGCAGCACAGGTTTTCTGTGCAACCCAAGAGGATTCAAACTACGCTTGAATACAGCTAAAAAAAAAAAGACATCTTAAAAAAAACTAATGCTTTTCCACAGATTTACTGTGTTTGTTTTCATCTGAATTTTAGAAAATTCCACTTGTTCCCCAAAAACAGTTCCCCAATAAAATTCAGTCTTCTAATAAAGTTTTATGGTCACTGCAGGCAAAAGGGTCAATTTGTTTATGATTATCAATTAACCAGGTGGCCAAAAGGAGGCAGTGTTTCTTTTCAAGAACGACAGATGCAGTGCAATGATGCATACACACACTTCAGAAATCATTTTTAAATTAATATAAATTCATTTAATATACACTGATAAGCTTAAACTGCCCCTTTAACACAATAAAAGCATCTATTGTTAACCACTTTTTTCATTCTTCATAACTGTTTTGTGCACATTCAGTTCATATGTATAGTTTAAGCCAAACCTAATCTAAAATCTGAGCTCCTGATTTAAAATTTATCATAAGGAAACATGCTGTACATATTGTATATTGGGGTTTGTGATTTTTGTCTGTTTTGTGTTTTGTAATGATGCTGCATAAAAGTGTGGACAGCCATGAATGTAATCTGTTTTAAATTTAAGGGATTATAGAAAGCATGCAGCATCCTTATATCAGATGGCCTGTTTTCTTCTCAAGTCTTCGGATCCACTCTGTGGGAGTGAAGAACATCTTGTGTACAGATTTGTCTGCTTTCAGTGATGTGAATGAGTGTGAAGTGAATGTTTTGCTTTGCAAGTTTTGACAACATTTATTTTTCTACTCGATGGAGCTTGTTGCACCCAGTTAATAAACTTGTAAGACTTTATTTTTGTTATGTTGGAACATGGTTCACAGCTGGAAGAGTAACTGGGTCTCTGCAGCCACAGCATGGAGCTACAATGAGTCAAGTGAGCCAAGCAATCATGTAACAGCATGTGCCGACATTATGCTGCAGAGCTCTGTTCCTGCATGTCGCTGATTGTAGGTTAATCAATCACACATGCAAGAACAGGGTCAAGAAGGCTGACAGTGCAAACTGAAGAAATTAAGTGTTAAAGTTGATGCATGGATGTATGTTGAATAAAATTGAGTTTGGTTTGTTTATAAGAGAATGAAATGTGTTTTTCCATCTTGCTGCTGCTGCACAAAACAATACAAGAAATCCCTATCCTTAGAGACTTACTAGATACATTCACAATTAGTGAGAGAACAAAGAGAGGAGACAAAATTACACTCACACAAGATCGATGAGACAGTGAAGTAAGCAGTAGTTTTAGTTACATAAAGGTGTTTACTAAAGCTAGCACCCAGAGAATAAAATCAATAACTTAATTAGCTTCAAAAGACATGATCAGGCCTGCATGTGAACACATTTCAACACCATGAACTTGCAGAGAACAAGTTGGATATTTTGGGAACCATTTCTCATTTTCTTGTGCAGTTACAAGACTTACAACTGAAACGCTTAGCAGCTGCAATGTGGATATTTTGAAACTAAATCTGTCCAAAACTCAGATAAGCAGCTGCCAAAGCCCTGAAGAAAACTGTCTCTTGGGTACTTCATGTAAGTCCCCAAGATGATATTTTGCCATGGCAACAGACAGACACACATGAAGTTTTGTTTCCATAATCCTGTGGAGATTCCCTAGTATCACTACACAACTATAAAAATCATAACTGAAGGGCTAACCCTAAAAATAAAAACTAACATTTTTATATATTATATCAGTATTATATTCCCAGACAATGGGTATTTTTCACGCTTTTTATACATGCAAATACACATGGTTGTTCTTCTGCCTTTTAAAACCTTTAAGTTTTGGTTTCTCAGGTGCTGCATTATGATTGTGTCCAAATCATCCCCCTTTATGTTTACTCACGACTGTAAATCAGCAGTAAGCAGGATGTGCATATGTTCATCTCTGGCATCAGTTAAATAAGCATCTTTTTAAGCAAGCATTAAATTAAGGGATTCTTGTTGGGATCATCCACAGAGTAATTATTATGTACATGCAAAGGTGTTTTAAAAGTGAGATGCTTGTTGCATCACTGAACTTAATGGGGACTTTTGGTCATGTTCTCTTTAGAAGCCAAAAGGTTAACACCATAGCCGACCGTGGAACATCACAGATCCTCAAAATTCTCCCATGATCCTCTATTATTCAGTCCTTGAGTTTTCCAAGAGATAGAGATTAAGCTGATATCCTCCCATCTTGACAGAACACTGTTGCCATGGTGATCTAAAGCTTTTCAAGCTAAAAGCAAGGACAAAAAAAAAAAAAATCAACATTTCTCTTATGGTTCTAAATTTCCTCTACATGTTTTTTACTCTCTTGGTAAATGTGACCCAGATCCAATGAAAGACCAGCAATTACATATACTTGACTTCAAAAGGCAGTCCAGTTCTTTATCAAACAAAGGTCATACTCATACAAGTCTGAGCAGTAGCATGTTTATCTGAGGGTTTGTTTAATTTGTTTACTTTCCAGCCAAAGGAAAAATAAAAGGTTTGTGGTTTCATGCAAAGAACTCCCTGCTATCAAAAGATCTGTTATGTAAACTAACTGTAAAACTTTACATGTGGATTCTCATTTCATTACACGTGATCTGAAGACAAACATCACTAATCTCTTTTCACTGCACCTTTGCAATTCAACATTTGTCACATGGAAGAGCACTCATACCCACATAAACCTGTTAAGAATTGTTGGAAAGAAGGCGGACTTCACTGAGACGTGTTTCTTTCTGTGCATTGCTGATAGAAGATGAGTTTTGTGAATCACCTGCAGTTGGTAGCCATTATGAAAATCTGATAAGATGCAAATCTGGGATACTGCATTTAAAATTATTTGTATCTCCACTACATGTCAGACAAAAAAAGAAACCATACATTATTTAGTGACCAGAAGCCAAGAACCCTTCAGACTGCACAGAAATGATCCACAAAGAGTGACAGTTGTGTTTTTCCTCCACATCATGTCAGCTAGTTATTCCTTGTGCTCAGGGTTAGGGTAAGTTAGCTTCAGTTCATGCAATGCATGAGAATTGTACTTTTTCTAATACTGATTTGATGTTTTGTGAATTTACAACACTATCTTTGTTTTTCCTCTGAGAGTAAGGTTTAACTGAGCCTCTATCTAAGCAGGTGTGTTCAGCTTTAAATCCATTATTCTTGAATTTTAGGATCCCAGCTCTGTCACTTTTTGTGGCTTATTGTAGCATTAATTTCTTGTCACAGAAGTAGAATCTCAGGTGTTGTTTTAGGTGCTTTTACGGGCGTCAACTATGTAAATTCTTTTGGTTGTAATTGTGAGTCATTTTCTACAACAAGCAGTGTGTAGCTTTTGTGCCATCTAGTGGTGAAGTTGTCATTTGCGGCCCCAATACCTCATCCTTTTTTTTCAAGCTAGCAGAAAAACTACAGTGGCACTTTATGTCATATACTGTATGAAGCTTTTTTTTTTTTTTTCTGAAAGCATACCAGTTGGTATATTGTAAGCAATAAAGAGTTTATCATCTTGCTTAAGACCATTTCGACAAGTGGCTTAGGCTGGAGCTGCTTACTTTCTGTTTCAAGTATGATCATTCCACTTGAAAAATGTCTTCCCCACTGTATAGACAGGAAACTGTATGTAAACATAAACAACTAGTTCTAGCTCCAAAATCATTTGACAGTGATGGTCTATACTGTTTTAAAAGTGGAGTTGAAATTTGTTGATGTATACAAGTGACACAAACAACTGGAGCACAGCCACATGCCCATAGTGCACAGGCACTATGGGAAAAAAAATCTATCACTGAATATTAAAAAAATAAGGCTTACATAATCTCCCAGTTCATTTATATAACAGTTGTTGTTAAGGCTCCTCTTTGTTGCTCAGATCTGGTGTTTTTTCCGTCTGATGCTGAGGAATATATTGATACGATAGGTTTATGAACTGTGCAGCAGTACAGACAAATTACATCTTGCAGCGAGCAGCGTGGAGGTGAATTAAAATTATATAAATGCATCGCAGGTCAAGATCTTTGTAATGCTGTTCAGACCCAAGCTTCAATCAAACTGCTACCTGGGTCCTCATCATACACAATAAATACAAAAACAATGACTTTGTGATAGATATATATATATATATATATATATATATATATATATATATGTATATACATATTTTTTTATTTATTTTTTTTTTCAGTAAATGAAAGTAAAAATAGAAAACTGTTTCTCCACAGAAACAGTAATAAAAAGCCAGATGTTGGTCATCCTACCAGAGCTCATTCGGCCTGTGATTCTGAATTAGTTGGTCCACCAGTCGCTGCTCACGTTACTGTCCATTATCTCGTCTCATTACACAGTCAAACAAAGCCTCACGTCATGTGCCTTGAAACCCAAACACAGACAGCAGCCACTACACCCTCAATGATGTTCATGATAACTGTAAGTTTTCACACTTCTGCCTTGGAAACAAAGTGCAGTGTGTGAGATTTGTGGGGGGGGGGAGTGCTTTCAGGTGTGTTTGCAGTCCAGCATCTGGCAGTCCACTAAGATTAGCAGCTGTGCTCAATAGCTGACCTCAATAATACAATCAACACCACAGAAAGGATGTATGTAAGATGCAGAAACATATGAGCATGCACACAGCTTTCTTTCATTTCAGTTGCACTGATGCTAAGTTCTCCAAGGTTGCTGAGTGCCTGGAGATATATTCAGCGCTGGAGGAAAGATTTTGCCTTGAAGATGGTCTTGGGAGGAAGGCACAATGCAAATTTGGGGGGGATCTCAGAACAACAAATGAAAGGTTGTTTATCTTGAGCAGAGTGCTTAGAGACAGAAAACATGCTCTCAGACGTTTATGCAGTGATTCATAATAGCACCTCTTGGGATTTATCATTCAACATTTCCCCAAGATAGGCAGCAGCATATGCTGTTAATGTGTGACTCTGATGAGTGGGCGCTGATGTCACTTCAAATGAGTAAGCACAGTGGCTTGTGAAACAGGGTATAACGCTGATTACACAACATTTTGTGCCAAAGGATGACTGAAAGTATTTGATTAAATCAGTTAAATCAGAAAATTGCCATTTTTTTGTCTTCTCGGATGCTGTCGGTTTTGCTGTTTTCATATGTCCACTACAGGCAACACTTCAAAGTGCTTTACATAGAACATTAAAAGCATTACAGATGGTGCAAAGAGCATTATAAAGTAGTAAAAGGCAGCAACAAATAGTATAAATCACAAGAAAATCATAATAAACTTACAAATATTGACAACTTGTGAAATTTTTAAGAAGTGGTCATTGCAACGAGACTTTCTTTGTATTCTCCTGTTTTGTTAGTGTGAGTGTGTGTGGTTATTTGTCTCCATGCTGGACTTGAGAGAGACTGGCAGCCTCTCCAGGGTGTACCCATCCTCTTGCATGGAAGCTGGGATGGGATAAAGAGGACATAGACGATAGATAGATGGATGGATAGTCACATTATAACCCACAAAGAGTGCAGTGTGCTGCTATCTCAAAGCGTGATCTTTGTACATATGTCACCAATCTATTAAATTAAGCACTATTATTAGCAGTTTCATCACAAATATGATAGCTTTGAACAAAATGGTAATAGCTGAATTATATTGCTTGTACATTTACATCACATTATATACACAATGCATCAACTATATTGACATTTTTTTTAGAAGAAGAATCGGCCATGGCCCAGGAAACAGACTACAAAGAATATACCGTTTAAAAGTTTGGGGTCACTTCCCTATTGAATCCCATGGCAAAGTGACCCCAAACTTTTGAATGGTAGTATATATATATATATATATATATATAGAGAGAGAGAGAGAGAGAGAGAGAGAGAGAGAGATGAATATATACTAAGTAATAGCTTAATTTGTGTGCTTGTATTTATTTAATTTTATTTTCAATGTAAATTTCAGCCAGGTCCAAAAAAGAGCTAATTCTGAAATAAATCTGAAAATTATACAAGAATATTTACAGGGAGCAGTGAGTCTTGTCTTAATGAATCAGATGAGCCCCAAGCTACAAGTGTCTTTTGTGTGTATGTGTGTGTGTGTGTGTGTGTGTGTGTGTGTGTGTGTGTGTGTGTGTGTGTGTGTGTGTGTGTGTGTGTGTGTGTGTGTGCTTTTTTGGGGGAGGGTGGGGGGGGGCTTTCAGACAGCATATTAATAGGAATGTCAAAGGCAGCAAATAGGACCTAAAGCTCAATTTCTGATTTAGAAAAACAATGCACACAGCTTTAAGTCTGGAGAGGAGGATCACTTCTTGATCTGCTTCAAGCTATAACTCAAACTGGGCTCAAGAGAGTTCTTTTAAATACTACTCAAGGTTGCATGGTTTTGTTTATACAGCTGGTACTAAGTTAGGTAACTTTTCAGTCTCGATAAACAGATGTGAACATCTTCAGGCAAGATGTTGCTAACAGAATTCCGTGAAGTACTGGCCAATCACATGTGTGGGCTGTAGATGAACACAAGCAGATATCATGTAAATAGAGGTGGGGGCGGGGGTTATTGTATTGCCAATTTGCATTATTCTGTCATATAACATATCATATAAAACCTCAAGTTTCTAAATGCTGCCACCCAAAGATGTGGTCAGCTAATAAAAATCCATTAGTCCCCATAATAGTTTGGCAAATACAACTCGCTCTGTGTCTCATTTATGAAGACCTGATAAGCTCCACGATCTTTTGTAGTAGCTCAATAGGCCACAACAGATGAAGTTGATCTCCTCAACCTTCATCTTCCCTCCCGGCAGCTTTTTTTCTGCAGATTTTTCATCCCTTCACTTTTCATTTTCCCCATTATAATCAGCAAAGATATGAGTAAAAACTTTCTAGATTTGGCAGGCTCATATTAATTTTGAATTACATGAAGGCCCAGCGCTAATTTTCTGTAACATCCTACTTCCAGACCTCTGCACGTAATTTAATTTCGTAGAAGTTTTCAACTATGCTAAACTTTGTTGTGAGAATTAAAACTGGCATTGCCATTTGACCGGTGATGGTAATATGATTTATGGGCTGATTTCTTGGTGTACCATGAAACTCATCACTTCCTTAATATAAGTTGTGCTTCAGAATAAATTTTACAGTGAAAATATTTTTAAAAAAAGTTTGCACATAACTTCATTTCAATCATGTCTTGTGACATGGACATTTTTTACTATTAGTATTAACAGTCCATATTGAATAAATACTGTGTTGTGATTTCCCTGAAAATATGTTCCGTTTAACATAAACAGTTACTGATAATGTTGTCCTCTGAATGACAGTGGCCTCTCATCCCCTGTATTACTCCAAAGGTGCTTCATGTGTTTGAGATCACAATCTGTTAAAAGTAAAGTGTGCAACTAAATTAAGTTTTAAAGGCAAGTAAAAATATGCAACAATGACATATTATAGAAGCGTTGCACATACACCTTATTTTTTAGACTATAGGGTACAATGTTATTGTTTGAGTTAGTTAAAAGAGTAGATGGCCTTAGACAAGTCTGGTAGTTTGTGCTTTAAAGGACCTGTAGCTCCTGCAGAGACCAACAGTTCAAATAAGTGATGTGCAGCGTCTGGTAGCAGGCGCTGGCAATGTTCCCCATGGAAGAAAGGGAGCTGCAAAGTGTTTTTCGTGCTTTGTTGATCACTCTCTGGAGGGTCTCTGTGTCTCCTGCTGAAAACCTAGCATACCACACTGTGTAGAAGTAATTCCTGGATGTGTTCCCTGGTGGAGCGGTGGAGGTTAACCATCAGCTTCCACTCATTTTATTTGTACTCTTTTTTAATGGTAGACTAGATGCACATCATGCTGTCAATATGGACTTCAAGGCCTTAAGTTATTAAGGGGATCATTTGTTTCTACAGAACCCCAAAAACACGTTTTGATAAAATAAGTCAAAGCCTATGAGAATGGCATTTTAAAAAGTGCATATTTTTGCTAATACTTAAAAAAAAACTAATTTGTATAGTTTTGATACAGGTTTAAACCTATAAGTGTATATATGTGGATTACAAATAAGCTGAATTAGCCAGCAGTTCATGAAACGAGTGCACAAGAAAAACAATGCAAATCTTATTATGTAAAGTCGTATCTGACTGTTTAAAACAAGAAATTGGTTCAAGCTTTTCAAGTATACATTCATGTAAAAAGGTAGTCTGAAATAAATGCTTTGAGAAAGGAAATAAACTTTAAATGTACATTTTCCCCCTGGACCAAGTCTAAAATTATATTCTAAGGATAAATAACCATTTCAAGAAGTCCAGGTATTTTTTGTCCTCAGGCTCTTTAGTGTTTAATAAAACAGAGAAAATGCCAATCACAGGGTCAGAGAGTACTGCACAGCTCAGGAAAAAAAAAAAGTCATATCAATTAAAGAACACATTGTAGCTGGAGGCGTGCAAAAGAACAGGGCTACTGTGGTTTAGTATTGGAACTACATAATAGACCTTTCCTTAAGACTAAAAATTGGAACCAAGCGATGAATCACCAACACACTACCCCTCAAATTTAAAAGATGCTGCTGCTGACTGCTCCTTGACTTGCTGCTTTGAGCTGGGAGCACAGTAAGGAGCAGAGAGGTGAAGGAACATGAAGATGTTCATAAATCCACATTTTATTTCCAATAAATACACAAAAACAAACACTGAAAGTGAGACATTTTACTATTTTAGGAAAATATTAGCTTATCATGAATTTGTTGGCAGCAACAAATCTCAAAGAGATTGGATCAGGGGCAACAAAGGGTTGGAAAAGTAATTGGTGCAAGTCAGAACTAACTGGAGGAGCATTTGATAACTAATTAGGTTAACTGGCAACAGGTACATGACTGTATTAAAGGAGCTTTTCAGAGAGGCAGAGGTTTGCACATTTAAAGATGAGCAGAGGTTCGCCAATCTCAGACAAACTATATCTAAAAAGACTGAAAATTGCACCATCTACAGTTGATACTATGATCTAAAGATTCAGAAAATAAGGTGGAATCTCTGTGCGCATGGGACAAGACTGAAGGTCAAAACTGGATGGTTGTGATCTTAGATCAAAGTGGCACTGCATTAAAAACAAGGGATTCTCTTGTGGAAATTACTGCATGTCCTCAGGAACATTTCCAGAAATGACTATTAATGCAGATTAGAGCTTTACTATGATGAGAAAAAGCCATAATGGGCAAATGATTAAGAAATGCTGCTGTCTTCTCTGGGTTAAAGCTAATTTACAATGGTCTGAGACAAAGTTCAAAACCATTCATTGATCAGATAAATCAAAACTTAAAATTCTTTTTGTCATGTCCTGCAGACTAAAGATGAGAAACAACCCAACTTCTTATCAGCAGACAGTTCAAAAACCTCTTTGTCTGATGGTATGAGTTTGCATGGAGCCTGTGAATTACACATCAGTGAATATACCATCTAAGCTTTAAGGTCTCAGAGCAACATGTGCTCCCATCCAAACAACACCTCTTTCAGGAAAGGCCCTGCCAGTTTCAGTAACACAATACTGCATCCATCACAACAGCATGGCTTCACAGCTGTTGAACTGGCTTAGCTGCAGTCAAACATCTTGTTTATGTTGTATTGATAATAAAATATGGATTTATAATATTTACAAATCAAGGCATTCTGATTTCATTTAGATATTACACAATGTCCAAACATTTTTTGGAATCAGGGCTGAACCTGAAACAGAATAATATGTCATTTAAAGACGATGCTGGTAGGCAAACAGAAAGTCTACATTTTTTTTCAAATATTTCCATTTATATAAAAACTTACATAATACTTTTTTGTTAAAACTCAACTAATTCCTCCTCATGCAGAGAGAACTTTCTATTGCAGAGAGTTGTAACGAGACCAGTCGCCACTGGACATGCTGTCTCTGCCCCCTCCACCAACACACCTTTCATTATCCAGTACACGATGTTCCAGAAGCAAAGGACAATGTCAGAGGACCGATGGCCGAACTTAAGGGAGAGGTCGGAATACACACCACCCGTTTGTGCTGCTCTGAGTAATTTCTGAAAAAACTACTGAAAAAAAAAAAAAAGTTGGATTATTGAAAGTGATAAAAATAATAAGGTGTTGGTGTTAGCAGACATGTGTGTGTGTGTGTGTGTGCTTATTGGTCTATATTTATTGCTGACTAACATGTAAAAGGGTTTCTGAAATCTGCCTCATAAGATAATGAGACATGTAATTTAAGAAATTTTTAATTAAGGCCAGAATCTATAAATAATACAAGAAGAATTAGTTTTTTAAATGTGAGGTTAAAACCTACCAGAATAGGTGATAAGTCATGTTTGCCATTAAAAAGATAATGAAAAAGACTCAGTTTGGGTTTTAAAAGGTAACACCCTACTGTATCTAAAAATATGCCATCAGATTTCACCCTTGCCTGGGTCATTATGTTTGTGTCATGCTGTTTCTTGTGCGAGACAGATGATGGAGGAGTCTGCAGAAACAGACGTCTGTGTCAGAGAAACTTTCTGTGTTCATTCCCTCAAATAATGAGCCAGTCCATCACTGTCAAGGTGGCCCAAAGAAAGGATTTTGGCTTCCAAAGTGTAGAAGCTCTGTGCTTTTCCAGTGTAATCCAGCTGTTTCTGTGCAATTTAAATATATAAGAAGTTGTAACCCATAAAACAGCTCTACAGATACCAAATAAATGGGATTAATAGCCACGCAACTTCTTGTTTCCTCTTCAAACAAATTAAGTGTGCAGATTTTGAGCGTCTTTAGCGTTCATTTTTCTCTCCACGCTGAATAAAAGTGTCCTTAAATTATCCCCTTAGCCTCAGGTGTGAGGATCAAGTGGCTTTACAGCACAGTGATGGCTTTCTGGGTCAGCTTATAACATCTTATATTACATCTGTGTTTGTTTATGACCAAGAATTCCACTCTCCTGTTCGGCTGACTATCCACAACTGCTTGCTTTGCTCTCCAGGTTGCTGCAGGGAGTGCAAACTTTTTCAGTTCATGCACAAACTGTTGGCCTCTTCACATGAATCTGTAGCACTGGATTGTTAAAGTGTGTGAAGAGTCACGTTTTCTCCTTGACAACACCTAAAGAAACGTGACTGTTTGATTGACAGGCTGATGCTGTGCCAACAATACACCCTGCTAAATAAACACAGAGAAGTGGCCCATGCTAACATAACATAAATAACTTTGTCATGAAGCTACTGGATGTTATTACTAGAACTCTATTAACCCAGTCAACCCTCTCTTCTGCTATTTTCAACATGAAAATACTGGACAACCACAATAATAATAATAATAATAATAATAATATTAATAATAATAATTGTTTGTATATATATATATATATATATATATATATATATATATATATATATATATATATATATATATATATATATATATATATATATATATATATATATAATTGTATAATTGTAATGTATAATTAATAATTGTTTATTCATTTGTTTGTTTGTTTGTTTTTCTAATATCAGGCTTTAGGTTCCAGTACACAAAAATAATTATTGTTCAACAGAGCACCAAATCCAGAGATTGCTGTGTCGCCCTCTCTGCTATCAAATGTGCTCTGAGAACAGCTTGTTCCCCACAACAGCACAGCCAGCCATCGCAGACCAGAAGCTCAGTGCTGCATCACGACGACAGAAATCAGCTGCTGAGACTCCGTAGCTGATCCTAAATCTGCCTCCATAGTGGAACAAAGAACAAACTAAGAAAAAATGCTTGATTTGATCAAATTAAAATATCAGAAAGTTTCCAACATTGAAGAGACACATTCTACTTTACAGTTAAGAAAAAGACACAGTTATGTATAGAAATGTGTTAATGACTTGTAGGTGTAATAGGAACAGGAAATGACACCTGAATGATTTGGTGTTTATATTTGTAAATGTTAGACAGACTGATAATTAGATTTTGTTACACCAGAGGCTGGCGCTGTTATCTAATGTTGAATGAGTCAATAGCTTTACGCAACAATGATTCAAGCCTGAACTCTAAACACTATATCTATATCTATATCTGTATCTATATATATATAGATATAGATATATATCTATATATATATATAATCTAAGTCTGATTTACTATGGCAGCTCTGACACCATTACACTTGCTTTTTATCTGTTTTTAAAAGGTGACAAACAATGAATCACTGTTGTGATTTTAATTTCTCTCACCCCAAGAGGAAGAGAGACAGCCATTAGTGGACTAGATTAATTCTATTTTCCCTCAGTTTCCACTCACCCACATATGTTTTTGCTTCCCTGAATCTCTATAACTTTGTCCTTGCAGGTTGCTCTGAGCCACCAGCTTAAAGATTACTAAAAGGTATAGAGAAAAATTCTTAGTAGCTTGACAACAAATACAAAATTAGATTTATATACAACTGTAACACAATAACAAACACAGCTTTATACACATGGCCATGTAGTCTGGTGAAAAATACAGACTTCATCCACTCTGAGTTAGACAGCCACAGAGAGGGAGTTAAATTCTACAAAACAATTTTTCAAATATTTTAACAACGTTTAAGATTGCTGCAAAAAATATATATCAGTATAGCTCAGTAAAACATAAGGGCATAAAAATGTGCATGCACCTATTTACTGGTCATCACCCACATGTAATACTTCACTCAGGTAAAAATGACAGAAATAAGAAGCACATTTCAACTGATACATCCCTCCCAGCTCATGTAATGGACCCTAAGGTGTCATAGCAACAAGTGACCATGTCATGTGGATACAGCATGAAGGAGAGGTGATCATGACAACTGCTGCATTCCCCTCTCTTCCTTTTCTGATTCATATGCAGACCACAGCTTCCCTCAGAGATTCAATTTAAATCTCAGCATGATTAGGAAAACACATTTATAATAAGAACACTTTTTATTAGTGCAGTTGTATTTCTTTAGCTTTCCTTATTTGCTTATTAATTCAGGAACAGTGCACATTCATCAACATCAGTGTAAATATACTACTTGAGCTATTTTAAACTGTTCTTTCTTGGGCAGGTGTCAAATTAACTATAAGGTAAAGTCATCTGATATGAGTATGGAAGAAAGACAAAAACAAGAAACAGAAAGAAAGATAAGGTAGGGAGGATTTCAGTAAAAGCACAGAAAATTATTTATAAACAATAAATCAGTATAGAAAATTACACAATACAATACACGTGTAGCTGTGCTGATCAACAGCTCAAAATTGTGCAGTTCTGCAAAATGTAAAAGTATAATAATATATATATATATAAAAATAAAAAGGATTTTTGGGTTCATTTCATCCTGTGTGCAATTACCATCTAGAAATAGTTTCTGTGCTGCACTCAAAGAACACCTCTGACACTTTCTCCTCCCCCTTCTGCCTATACTTGATGTGTACCTGGCTCTGATTGGCTGCTGTACATTCAAGATTAAATTGCTGCTTTCTTCTGATTGGTTGGAAGCACAGGGGGCAGGTGATGAGTGTAAATAAATACGGAGTGCAGCCTGGCAAGCACACGCTCACATGCATCTGCTACTATCACCCTCCTTAACACAGCCTCTTCCAGCTCCATCACTTCTATTCAACCACTTTCCCACTGTTGCAGGAAGGAAGGAGGAGAGCTTTTGCAGGGAAACAACCTGGACATGTCCTTCGAGGTGAAAGAGAAGACAGAGGTGCGTTTGGTGTTTCTGGGGGCAGGTGGAGTGGGGAAAACAGCCCTCATCCAACGCTTCCTTAAAGACTCTTTTGAGCCAAAGCACCGGCGCACAGTGGAGGAGCTCCACAGGATGGAGTATGAGGTCGGGGGGGTCAAAGTCATCATCAACATCATGGACACCAGTGGCAGCTACTCTTTCCCTGCTATGCGTAAGCTCTGCATCCAGAACAGTGATGCTTTTGCACTCGTCTACGCTGTAGATGACCCTGACTCTCTGGAGGCTGTCAAGAGTCTGCGAGAAGAGATCCTGGAGGTCAAAGAGGACAAGTACACACCAATCGTTGTAATAGGCAACAAAATAGACCGCCACAACGAGCGCCGGGTGTCCAATGAGGACATTCTATCCACAGTGGACATGGACTGGAACCACATCTTCGTGGAGTCCTCGGCCAAAGACAACATCAATGTGCTGGAGGCTTTCAGAGAGCTGCTGCAGCAGGCCAACTTGCCCTGTCGGCTCAGTCCAGCGCTGTGCAACAGACGGGAAACTTTCCCCAAGGAGAGCAACAAAAGACCCCCCATGAACAAGACCAACAGCTGCCTCATTTCATAGGGAGCTGCTCAAAGGGCAAAAAGAGACTGAGAGAGAAAACTATACTCGGTATTGCTGCTGATGAGAATGAAACATGATGTAAACAAACTAAGAAACTTTGTTAAATAATGAATATATAAGAAAACAAAATCATTTTTTCATCCCCACAGCAGCTTATTAATGCTACCACGAGGACAAAGGTAACTTAAAAACAAATACAACCTTAAAGACAGGGAGGAATGTGGTCTGTGAATGTTAAAAACACTGGCAGTAAAGAGCTTGGTTTTCATTCAGATAAACCTATTGTGTCCTTTTGATGTTCTGTATCTGTGAATTAACAAAAAACAAAGTGTTTCTTGTATCTACATGTGATGGTTTTGCAACTCAAGTGAGCATCTGAAAAAGAACCTCCGACCACTTTTCTATTTTCTGATCACCCATCGTGTTGTAATAATGTGTGCAGCCTTACAGCTCTTAAATGCTGGTTTGCAAAACCCAGTGAAGCATAGATAATACCTAGCTCTGACATGTTTGAGGTTCTTAGTTTGTGCTTATTTCAAGATGAATAATAAATCATCCAAATTTTTGCAGACTGTGTTGTCACTTTTATTGCTCTCTTGGCACGACAGAAGAGAATACAAAGAAAGTATAGAAACATGAACCCTGGCAAATGATATGACTAATTGGAAGCTAAAGCCATCTATGAGTGTTGCAGTTCCTTGCACTAAAAAGTGAAAACAGCTCACAGCTTCACTATTCACCTAGAAATTCTTGCAAATGAGAGAAATCTAAATATAATGCCACCCTATTTAGAAATTTGTTTTATTTAGAAAAGCTGACACTGTTGCAAACATTTTTTTTTTTTTTGTAGTGTTGACACACTTCATTTATTGAGAACAGTACTGGTCTAACCAGATAAGTAAGTTCTTAGTAAGACACTGCCATCACCTGACAGAAATGTGTCAAGATCACAATACAGGTCATTTGAAAGTAGCAGGGAGTGGATTGTCTCACAGAAAAGAAAAAGTAATTGGATTACTGGCTCAATTACAGACTATGTTTTGTGCAGTGTTGGTGGTGGATATTATTGTCATCAGTGTGTGTGTGTGTGTGTGATATTTACTGCCAGTTAATCAGACCTTGGAGAGCTATAAAACTCCTGTGTTAAAAAAAATTAAGAAAGCTATCCAACAGATGCCACAGTTAAAAAGATTAAAAATCTAAACATAATCCAGGAAATAAAACTCTACAGTAACACAAATGTGTTATTTTGCATTTGGCTTCATTTGAATTGAAAACTGATGATTTTAATGGCTGTGTAGCTGAATCACATCTATAATGGCCTCTTTATATCTAGTGTTAAGAGTTTAAAGGAACAAGAAAGTTGTGACATGAATTAACGAGGGACATTTTTATGTTCCCTAAACGCCCTTCACATTTAACCATATCTTTTTCACACTTCTAAAGGGTCACAACGTGCTTCCTCTTTCCAAAAATGCTCTGTCAAGGTACACAGCTTGCCCAGAATGAGACGAGGAAGCGATCCAAAACTATCAAATCTCTAGTTCCTTTTTGTGCTGTTTAAACTCACGGCTGATCCACGGCAACACAAGCCTTTCTTTCTGGCATATGATGGGGAGACACAGAAGCAGACCGTCCTTTTTTTGAAGTTCAGGTGAGATCTAAACTTTAACGAACATGGTCACAAGGACTGTAGTATGCTAACTCCTCAAATAACATTTTGTTAATGGAGAAATGTTCATCATTTAAACAGTTAAAAAGTTACTATGGCGGCTTGAGTTCCTACAAGTTTCTGTGCTTGTCTCTGCTCCTAGACTTGGTCCAAGCTCCTCAGTGATGTGTGCGTACCTGAGAAGTTTCGAACAAGTACAGGATCTCTGACATCCACAACTTCAGATATTAAATTAAAAGGCTTGTCTTGTATAACAGGGCAATATATTGTTTTGTTTTTTTTGTTTTTTTCTTTTACAGTGGTATCTGTTAAACAGAAAATTGTCAGGAATATATTTAAATATATGTAACTTAATTATGTAAGATCACTTAAAAAAAGAATAACCTGATGGAAATATGAATTTGTAGACGACATAAGAAGGTCCAAAAATGACTCAGCAGCACCATCTATTGATAGATTAGACAAACTGCAGTTAAAACATTTTGAACCATATGTTTAAAAAAAAAAAAAAAAAATCTTTTTTAATCTGTATTTAAACATTTCCTCTCAGCTTTATCTTTAAATAATATAAAAGATTATTTAATTCAAAATGTTGGACAGACTAATGTCAATATGACTAAAATATGATTAATATGATTAAAATTCACACAAGATATTCTAATCTAAAATATATGAATTTAAGTTGCATAAACAGTACATCTATTCTAATACAGATCAATAAAATGTAGAATTAAGAGACAAGGCACAGCGAGAGGCAACCGTTATATTTTCATACACATTGACATATACCAGAGTCAAACAAAGCTGAAGGGAAGGAAATCAGGGGAACAATAAATACAAACGCCACGAAATACATCAAGGACAGACAGAATATGCAGTTTGCATTTGAGGCAGACAATTCTAGCTTTGTGACAACATGACACCTGTTTGTCAACGCAAATACCTTTGTGAATTAAGAAAAATCCAGCATCTATAGCTAAAGTAAATTAGTGGTTATAAGGAGCAAACTCAAACAGATCTGCTGCATGGAAGACATTCAGACCCAAGTTTCTGTTAACGTGCGGGAGGTATAAACCCTCTCTCAAAAACAAACAAGCAAAAAAAATGTGCATTGGCTTTATAAAGTATATTTCCCTGAGCAAAAGGTTAAATTAGCGCAGAAAAACTGTTTTTTTTTTTTTGTTTGTTTGTTTTTTATAGTCTAATTAGAGGGGCACCAAAAAGCGTATTCAGTCTGTGTAAGTCACATTTACTCCTGCAGGGAGTTTGGAAACACACATCAAAAATAATCAGCTCTTTCATTTTACTGTAAATGTTCATTTATAAAAAAAAAAAAGCCTCAATGCACTGGATCTTACCAAAGAAAATATGCCTTATTAAGAAAATATATCTTAATATAGTTTAAGGTAAGCTATTCATGCAATAAATATCTTAGAAATATAATGGCCTACTGACTTCTGCAAATGCTGAGGAACTTACATTTTAACAATCTACCACAAATGGCGGAAAAAAAAAAAATCTGAAAACACTTTCATAAACCTGGAGTTCATCCTCTTTGTTGTTAGAAGCAGTGTGCTCTGTTAAATGCAGGTGAAGCACAGTGGCTGAGCAGCCCTGGCCATGCGAGCTAGCAAGAGTACTGGGAAAAAGGCTGCTTAAACATCATCTGCCATTACTGAGCGCATTTATCTGATATGCAGATTAGGCTCAGTTAAAGGGTCTCAGCTGCTGGAGTGAATGAGGAAATAAGTATACTGCCTCTTTTGTTCAAGTTAGCTGGATCTGAGTGTTCAAAAATATTTTTTTTATTTTATTTTAGTTATTAGTTTTTCCCCAATACTGACTTTACATGGGAAAGCAGCTATATTTGCCAGCTCATTTTAGATTTTTTTTTTCCAATCTCAAAAGATAACTTTCAATTTCAAGGTTTGATTTGTGGCATTCAGTAAGACTAATATGTAGCGTGGTACCACAGATAAATTAATGTATGAGAAACACCAGTCGGCCTGTGTTGGACTTAAAAGCGTCACCCTTAGTCTCTGCATCTCAGCGACCATTCTACTCCGTCAAATTTGGCACAGATTGATTCAACAAGAAAAGGCTCTAGTGTCGTACTGACATAAATCGATATGTACCATTAGAAGTTAGCTACTGCACTACTAAGAGTCCCATATCCAACCCTTCGGTCAAAAAGAGACTCATCTCATCTTGTGCTTCCCTCTCTGCTAGCTGGCCAGGACTCTGTGGTGGTGTTTCTAAATATCCTTCCTCTCTTTAACGAGTCTCATCCCGCAGACGGACTTTAATAAAACCGCTTCAGACTACACCTTGCAAGCATAACCATCACTGTCATTACAGTCACCACATCCTATTCAAGAAGTGTCCCGCCTCTAAAGTGGAAGCTGATTTTATTGGAAATACTGTTACTTTTTTCTCAGTTTGATAAGGGTCAGGATTAGCTTTCAATTGAACATAAATGCAGTGAATGTTTAAGAGGATTCGTTATGTCTGAATAATTTCTAGCTTTTTCTTTAAGTTAATCAGGATGCATGTGTACATGTAATCCTGACATAAGCAGTACATGGAACATGTCATCAGCATTTTATTACAGCAATGAGCAGAAGGAGCAGCAGTGGATATCATCTCAGTCACTGCCACCCCGCTCAGCTGTCACTAACACTTTCTAGTCATCCACAGTGATGTTGCGGAACAGGTAGGCCATAGACTCTCCATTATGAATGCGACGGATAGCCTCAGCCAGTATCATGCTGACATCCACGGTCTTGATTTTTGGACACTGCAGCTTCTGCACTTCATGGGGCACAGTGTTCGTGACGACTACCTGGAGACCCAAAAAAAAAGAAGAAAAAAAAAAAGAGATTGTGTTTAAAACTGTGAAACAACTTATGTGCATGTTTTCTTAAGTTTTGAAGGCTGATATCCTCAGTAGATTTTTCAGACCATTTTGACATTTGAGTAGAAACATTTACTGTAGATGCACATTAAAAAGAATATGATTTTATATTATGTACAAAAAAACATTTGCAAAAAGTTGTTGTTTTAGGAACTATCGTTCAGGCCAATCTATTAGGACCAAACCAACATGCAAGATTTTATTCTAACTATTCAAATGGAATTGTTAGCAAGACAGAAAACCACCACCAACTCCACCAAAGGAGGAAGTAAACTAAAGAAGCTGCACATACTTCCTTTACCTGTTCTGAACAAAGATTATATTTTGGTTCCCCCATATTTTTTTTGTCTTTTACAGGGCAAAGAGCCCAAGTGATGGCATCAAGCTCTTCCTGTTCCATCTCTCTCCCACACTGCTTTCATTAGCTATCTGCTCCAACTATCAAGAAAAAACTAAGATGTGGTCTCCAGATTAAAAAAGCAGCTTCGGGCACAGCACTCCACATATGAAGAGACCACTGACAGAAATGTAAAGCTTTAAAGTAGTGGGCAAGCTGTTCTTCCACCTGAGCAATGATCACCTGTACCAACACTGTAGCTGGTGGACTTGCAAGTATCTGTGGGTTCTGAGAAAATCATTCAAAAAGTGGATGGCTAAAATGTTATATGCACTGCACTAGCACTACATGACAGCACCTGGGTCCAACTGGACTCAAAAGCGGTCTGACTATCACTTAATTATGACGTCCCATCTTGTTTGAATTCATGCTTGTGTTGTTCTTCCTCTCAAATGTAAGTCGCTTTGGATAAAAGCGTCTGCTAAATGACTGTAGAATAGAATAGAATAGAATAGAATGTTAGACTAATGGCTTGATAATGGCAGATAAGCCATTGGTGACACAATGGTAGCTATGTCTATTTTTTATATTTTTATATAGTTTATGTGACATCCAGGTAAAGCTTAGAAGGCAAGGCTATATGTATGCACACACTGCAGGATAAATGATCTCGGTGGTCTTTTCAAGAGTGAAACACTTCTTGGAAGGAAATGTGAGACTTGCATCTTTAAAAAGGTATTTATTATAGGATCTTCAAACCAAACCATAAGTACTGTTTTCTGAACACCTGATAGTTAAAAGGAAGTGAAAACTGACACTGATCCCTAACAGAACTGAAGCAGCTGAAAACAATGATTCTTTCTTTGTTCTATGAAACGGTCATTATATGGCACAGTTCAGCTCAACGTTTGTATTAGGAGGAAGTCTCCCTTTTACATTGTGTTTCTAAAGGACAAAGCAGAGGTACTGAACAGGCTTTTTTTTTTATTAGATTTTATTATTTATCTTTATGTCGTTCTCCTTTAACCTTCTTATTGCATTCAATTTATCTTTATGTATAGAGCAATTTAAAATGAAGTTATTTCTTACGCATGTTCAGCCTGTCTGAGACAGAAATTTTAATTTTAAGACACATTGAAATCAAAACGTTTAGGTGTTCTCACCTCATCAATGGCAGATTCCTCTATGAGACGTGGAGCATCTGCAGAAAGTAAACCATGCGTGGCCATAATATAGATTTTATAGGCCCCTCTCTCTTTCAGGATCTCTGCAGCTGCAACAAAGTCTCCTACATCGTCTATAATGTCATCCTGACAGGAGAAATAAAGAAGAAAAAGATGTTAAAACTTAATAGACCTTCCCTTATTTAACTCCTTCAACTCTTCAAAAGGAGATTAAGGAATGTCAGCATGTGTGTTCCCCCTTGTTTTTTTGAAAGATTTGAGTTTGGTTTTGTCAATTCTTTATGGTATAATTTTGTGGTTTAAGTTAATGGTAGAAGAAATGAAAAGAAAAACACAATATATGTTGAAAAGTGAAGTAAGACTTATGAGACAACTGGGCAAGCGAATATACACTAACAGCCAAATGTAGTATAAATATATTAACTAACCTACATAAGTATATATACTTGTAAGTAAGTATATAAACTAACTTCCATGCTTGCTTGATTTCATGTCTTGGCAATGATGTGTGCCGAGAGGGTGAAATCTGAACACAGTTTACTTTCTGTGGCTGCAGCTCAAAGTGTTTGCTCACAGTTCATACATACATACAGGTACATCCAGTACTCATTTCCCAATAAGTCATTCTCAACGAGCACGTGCTAAGCAGAAAAGCTGAGTTCATGTGTGAAAACAGCTTAAAGTGAAAGACCAGAGAAGCATCTTACTACTATGATGGCGATTCTCCCACCCACATCTCCAACTACAGTAATTGGAGGTTTCTCCTTGGCCATCATTACTGAAAAAGAAAAGCATATAGTCAATCAGATCTTTCCCCGAGGGCAATCATACAGATTTAAAAATAAATCTATGTAGATTGGGTAAAATGGGTTGAGAAAATCTATGCAATTGAAGCAAATCACTGCCCCCAATTGCTGTTTATTTACTTTTTTTTAAGTTGAATGGTTTAGGTAATTAAAAAAAAAATGCTGCACTATACTAAAAGGGCAGCATGTCACTCAAAGACAGTAGTACAAGTACTCCCTCCCCCTCCCATTCTACCCCTCCTACTTATTAAGAGATGCAACTAAAAAGCTAAACCTAGAGCAAGCATGCCATGCAAAGATCAAATGACAAAAAAAGGGTTTTCAGCCCAGGATACCCAATCAAAAGACAACGTAAAACTGCCTGGGTGCACACACAAATCAGGCCCTGGGGGTAGCAGGCGTATGGCAGCAGTCTGCATATGAACCAAAAATTCACCAAACACTCATTTCACACGCGACAACAGTGGCAAGCACTGATGAGTGCATCTTCATACACACTTGCCAGTGTTCTGGGATCAGTCTTCAGTCAAATAAAAGCCCTGCCAGCAACAAGCCTACTTTTACATGCACACCACAATCAGCCAATTTTGGTTTAACATTTAACATAATACACAATTAAAACAGCTTCACATTGGTGATTGTAAGTTATAATAAAGAGTCTATATATCCAGTGACAGCCATTTTCTGCTTAAAACAAGGAAAGTCTGACGAAATGTTTCTAATAAACTATAAACATTCTGATCTTGTGTTATTTCATTTGCGAAAATACTACATTTAATTGCCCAAAGTATACCTGCGATACAAACATTAACTTGTCTGATAACAGAGTTATAGGGTTACTATTTTATTTATGTAATGGTTACAGTGGGAATTGATATGATGTAATATATTTAAATGGCTATCCATCAAACTGATCTTGATTCATAACCAAAAAAATGAAAAGAACAGATGCTTTATGAATACTGGCGTGCATGTAAATGCAGACAAAGGGTTTGAGGAAACAATCCCACTAGTAGACAATCAGCAAGCCAGGCTTGCTGTAAGAAAACAGTCTCAAGAAGCAGAGAAAGGTAGAGCATGCCTTGCAGAGCAGGGAATACCACTAGTTCCACAGTAACAGAAAACCTGGAATTGTCATAGTCTTGTTTTTTTTTTCTTCTTCTTCTTTTACTACTATTAACTAAAGACAGCAACAGGAGAACTGAGTAGCAAAAACACATTTCTGAAATACAAAGTACTGGCAACTTGCTGACACTATACAACATGTAGCTACCAGAGAAATGTTTGAGCAGTTAAATTAATTCAAGAGCTCTTCAAACATGGCAAAAACCATTAACACCACCTTCAGACCAACGGTTGGCCTGTCCAAAATTAATGACAAAAGAACGAGCATAACACAATAAATATTACTGTTGATAAACGATCTTGTTTACAACTGATAAAGCTTCAAGACATAAACTTATGAACTGTTACATTTCCAACATCTTTCTTTAACTAGATCGGTTTCCAAAGCATGCTTTATTGCTTTCATCCCATGCAATTATGATAAAATCATTAGGTTTTGAAAAGTGGTTTTAAAATTGGTGCAGCATGTGTTGATTGGCAAGATGAGTCCAGATATATAGAAAAGAAAACCATAAAGAAAACAACTTAAAAAAAAACAAACACTTGACATGGTTCTGGTTTGATTTATGGATTTCCAACTGAAATCAGAGCAGAACAAAACATAGTTTTTACCATCTTGTAGAGCAGCTGTCTGGAATCATAGAAAGGTGCAGTAAACACAAAATCCTTCTATTTTAAGTCAAGCATGCCATGCAAACTGCTTCAAGTAGCTGGTTAGCCTGAAAGTGTTGTCAGGACCAATTGTCTGGGCACTTAATGATGCAAACTTTTCACAAACCCCCACCCCTTATCCTGAATCCAGACTGCATTTTCTCAAGATGCAAACACAAACCCTTTTTTTCTACACATGCACAAATCGAGGAGTTATTTGAAGAGGAATCATTTCATAGTTAGATGTAAATTAGTTTTAAGTCATACTTGGGAGCTCTATGCCAGGGAACGGAGCCTGTTGTTTGCCTGCTATTGTCAACAAATAAACACCACGTTAACACAAATGCACAAATATAAGACATGACAAACACATAATGCCAAGATTTAAGGGATCATCCCCTTTTTTTTAAAAAAAAAAGGAAACAACAACAATGTAGACTAATTGTGTCAATGTCTACAATAAAGTCTTGTGTTTTCCAACAATATTTGAAATTTTAAATGTTACATTATATTAAAATCGAGATTAACGCTAAAAACTCAATAATATTCTGTTCAACCAAACAAGACATAAATATGGAGTCATTTGCCAACGACACACTTATTTGTGAGTCCTTCAGACAGGTTATATAAAAGTTGACGTTGGTTTCCACCGTTATTATACATGTTCACATATGCTCCAAAAGCAAACAAAAGATTGATTCTGTGACTATTTCCTAGTTCACTCTTTGTAAGTTAGAAATTACAGCTTGCTGTGGATACAACATGAGTAATGGTAAAGTGGTAAAGGAATTAAATCATGCAGAAACACAAAAACTATTTCTTTGGAGTATGATCGATGGTACGAAAGAGAAACAGCAGAGTTATCAGTTTAAAACAGGTTAGCACAAATAAAAGCAGAATTAAGATTTTTCACAGCAGACATATTAACGCGCCACAGTAAGAGAAGCACAGCTGTGTTAATGGCGATTGTGTTTCACTTAGAGGAAGTCCAGCTGTTGTACAAGTTGGCTCATGGTTGTGGCTTACTGAGTTGCTGAAAGGAACTGACCCATCACAAGCTGCTCTTGTTTCTCAAGTGCCTTTTGGGCTCTGACAAGTCATGAAGTCTGCTGTGACGAAGGCCTGTTAAATTATGGACACCTTGATGTGTGGAGGTATTAACTGTGTAGGTATTCATTTTTTAATAAAAATAAAATCTTGCTGCTTTAACCAATGTATGAGGAATGAAAAGGACAACACAACACAATAAGCATGAGACATTTCATATTTACAGGTATAAATCAAGCATATAAACATGCCATTAAAGCCAGAACACAAAAAGCATTAAATGAGGATGGGTGTTCTTACAAGGTAGCTCCAGTCCTGTGTGTCCTGTGGTGTTACGCACACATGGTGGAGAATGTCTTCCATCAGCCATGTCAGACTCTGAACACTGAGCTTCACCATGAATCACAGCCAGACCCAAACGGAGCCGTTCTGCGTAAGACTGAGCTCTGTAAAAAAACAAGTAAAGTCAACTGAAGAGCAAAAATAAAAATAAAAAACTCAGAATACCATGTTGAGCTTTATTCTTCTTCTCTCTGTTATTCTTTATGTGATGTTATTTTAACACCATTAACATTTTTACAATGGACGGCGCTATAATTGATCTAAAATTTCACAATATTGACCAGATTATTCCTTTTTCCTGCAATAATGGCCCGATAAATATGCAACTCTTTCTATATTAAATACATTTTTTTCTAATTAGCTTACAAGCAAAAATTTACACAATTTTAAAATGTGCAAGACATTATTTTAAAAATAACCGCTTACCTGTCCTTTGGCAGAGCCAGATTTGTGGTTATGGTACAGCAATATAAAAAAAAAGATGGTAATAGTAATACTACATGTTAATTATCTGCGCTGCAGACCAAACCAAAGGCTTTGTTTCTTATGCAAGCTCCGGCTGTTTGGGGTCTGACCTGAGATCCTGCATATTTCCTGTAATGCTGTTCTTGGTAGCTTCATTAGATACAATATGGCTGCACGGTTTAGCACATTAACAGTTCAGTCTAAATCTAGACCCACAATTATAGTGAAAACAGCAATGAAGTAATTGGGTCAAATTTTCAGTAACCAGTAGCTGTTCTGTACTGCCTCAGCCTGGATGCCTCAGTACAGTCAATCCAGCTACATAAAAAAGCAGACGTCAGATAGAGGAACATCCATCACTGATCAAAACCTCTGATTAGACTTCTATCAAGACTGACAAAGGTTGAAATTGCGACATGTCTGACAATTAAGTTTGGTCATCACTCATTTAAAGAATTATACATCTACACCATGATTGTGGGAGCAGTAACGTACTTCTATATGTTGTTCTCAATCAACACTCAAAAATGTCATTGGGTGTTTGTTTTCCCCCAAATTTAATATCTGATAAGCACTTAAGTTGTAATATTCAGCTAATTATTTACCAAAATCTAGGCTTTAAAAATTATTTTAAAAAAAGAAAAATTCTCATTTGTGCCACCCTGTTCCTGGCCCCCTCATTGAAACTTTTCCAGAGCCGCCCCTGCATATAAATCCTTTCTATCACCTGTCAACCACCTGGTTCAAGAAGCGTCCTGCTCTGATTTGTTTTTCACAACCTGTTAATAATTTATCTTCACCACATTCATGGCTCCTAAAAGGTAAACCTGCCTATCCAACATTTGCACAACACCAATGATTTAGAGAAAAACATCCTCTTGTTTCATCTTGACACTCACTAGATATTTTGAACCTGATCCACCTGGCTGTATTATGACCAGCAGATTTTACAACTGTGTCACCAGCAAACCGCAGCTAACATTGAAAACAATTTCAAATAAATGCAAACAAAAGGTAATCTGATTGAAACGGACTACTGTTTTGTGTCAACATCCTGCTAGTTTCCTCCTCTTGAGCAAGAGCTCAACGATAAACAACAACAAGAAAGACCTCACTGGGACAGAAAAGAAGCTCACCTGATCGACAATCCTGACATGATTCAAGGAGCAACAGGAGAGGGAGGAGGAGGAGAGGGAATCGCGCAGCACAAAGAGAAAAAGCGACTAGCGTAGCAATGTTGCGCAAAAGAAAAAAAACAGCAAAATAAGTGTGGATGTTGGGACCCACTCACCATGAAAAGCCACGGGTGTGACACCCATGGATGCTGGTATGTCCAAGATGACTGTAGCAAACAGTCGCATGTAAAGCTCCCACAGACATTTTATAAAAAAAATTCCAACTCATGCCATGACAAAACTTTTATGCATGCATGTAATCTGCATTTTTTTTTTTTTCCCATCACCAACTGCCCCGCGCCAGAATTCCGGCACGGTGCCGGATTCCCATCAACCCCTGCTGTTTAAAAACTGAAAAAAAAAATGCATTTGAAATAAAAATGCATCTTGTTACCTTTTAGCTGCAGCAGGTGACTTTGCTACTATTATGGCGTTTCTGTAATCAGGAATCTGTCATGATGAAAGAAAACAAATGTCACTGACAGACTGATCTAGTTTATATGGAATTCTCAATGATTATACTTAAAGTTACAACACATTTGAATGATCTTTGAATCTGATTATCACCTCTTCTTGGATGTACTGAATCAAGAAAGGGGAGGCACGCAGGTTGTCAACAGGAAAGCTGAAAAAGCCTTGTATCTCCTTCTGATGCAAGTCCATGGTGATGATGTGTGTTAATCCTTACAAACAAAAATAAAAATACAACTTAAAAAGGGGAGACTTTTAAGATATCACTGTTTAAGATGTGCTTTGTTGCCTTTTACCTGCTTTGGCCAACATTGAAGCTAATAATTTGCACACTATGGAACCTCTCTTTCTCATCTTGCACTGTTTGCTGTAGGGAAAGTAAGGAATGACTCCAATAATGTTCTTTGCACAAGAGGTCTTGAGGGCATAAGCCATGATAAGAAGCTCCATGATGGCCGTGTTGACATCTCTAGTTGTAGCCAAAACAGAAAAGACAGGAGTAAATTATGTTCATTTAGGATAGTAATAATCCACCTGCAGTCCAAATGGCGTGGCATCCTATACTCACCTTGGTATGGTCTGGATAATGAAAATAGTCTGCCCACGAACAGATTCTTTCACATCCACTCTAGTCTCTGTTTAGAGAAAAAGAAAATTAAAAAATAAATTTGTCAATAATTACTCACAGATTTCTAAGTTCTTCTTCATATAAGCGGTTAACACGGTTATTGTGAAGGGATTTGATGATTCATTCTGCTATTAGCCAAACACTACTAACCCTAGAACAACAATGTCAGGTGATTTTCACCCACAGGAAACTCACCCCCAGTCAGAGGGAGACAGAGTGGGACTTTTTAACAATCTAATAGTTTGACATAAAAATAAATTATTTATTATTTTTTTTAATTAACTGATCAAGTCAATGTAGTCATCTGTTATTAATTTTTGGTCATAACATAATACATTACACAACCTTCCTGACTGTTTGGGTTCTTTCTACATTTGCTTTGATGGTAAATCACCCGACATTAGTGGTCTAGGGTTGAGCCAGTTATTTTGTGATTACACATTTGCATCTTAAGAAACTAAACAGTTCAAGTCATATTTAAATATCAAACTGTTGTGCAAAGGACTTCAAAATATTTTAAGCTGCATATTGGAAAGCACCCATCTAATATGCTCAATTGTTTGTTGCATGGATATTGATGATGCTAAGATCAAGCCAAAACACAAAACTTTAGTAAATACAGTTGTTTTAAAAGTCATGATTTAAACAATTTAATACTTCTAAGTGCAACTAGTCCTTTCACATGTCCTTCTATTTTGATAAGACTAACTTTATACTGAATGATTTTCTTATCATCTGTCAAAATAAAAAGTGCATAATGACATGAGATCATGTACATGTGCATGTCTTAGGTCTGCATTGGTTCAGATGGCTTCATCAAACCCAGATTAATGTGCTCCAAAAATAGCTAATAGCAGAAAACAGAGAGCAAAAAATACGTAATAAATCAGAAACAAAGCACCTTTTATAGTCGTGGCGTACAGAAAACGTTGGCTGAACTTGTCTGAGCTTTATATATTGTGTAAATTACACCGTCATTTCACCCTTCACAAGAGGAAAATCAAACCACCTTAAGGCAAAGTTTGCAGAGATGGCACATAACAAAACTTTATTTGTTCCTCATCTCACCTCTGTTGGATTCTTGAAAAACCACAGATTTTCCAAGCTCAACTCCCAGTCGTCTGTGGAAAAAAGAGCACAATGATACATCCACATGTCTTCAACAACTGTGAAATCTAATTACCATATGAAAACTAATTAGTCTCAAACTAAAACCAGCATGATCACATTCATTCAGACTGCTCAGTCATGGAGACAATAAGTTATTTCACATGATTCTGCCCCACCTTAGGCAACCATTTATTACGTTTATGTTATCAGTGAATAAGCTGAAAATGTTCATTCTTACTGATCCACACGAAGGCTTTATCTTCCACATGTAGTTGTTAAAAGCTGATAAAACCATAGTACACCGTTAAACATTAACTAGTAGTCACTACTAGCGGTTTGTAGTACTTACTCGGTTATCTTCTTAGCCAATTCAGTGCATGCTGCAGAAGAGTTTGCGGAAAATGCGCGGTATCCACTTTTAGCGACATTCATTCTAGTAGTAGAAAGGTGTTTTGTGTCACAAACTGTCAGAAGTGCAACTTTACCTAAACAGACACTTGCGTGTTGTTTTTCTTTACGACGTTGTTGTTGGTTAGCTTGCTAGCGTACACGAGCCTGCTCACTGAAATAAATTACACGAAGACACCGTTTGCGTGTGACACAAACGTGGCTAAAACATGACCACAAAATAAGCAAAACGACGGTTCGAATATCTAATGAATTGTACAATTATACGCGGACAGACGACTGACACCTGTCTAACAAGCTCCACAGCAACCTAACTGCCATACACTGAAAACTACGAGTCGCCGCTTGGGCCAATACTGTTAGGTGCGCTTTGCACATGAACAAATGTTCACCACCTGCTTTCTTTCTCAGTGTCAAGATTTGTTTATGATGTAAAACCAAATATATTTATTGTTTGATGACTGAATAAGCTAAACTAAACTAACAAACTATCTGTATTTTGTTGTTTGGGATAGACTGATTGATTCTGAGGTACGTGAATTTTGAGAGCAACACTGATCTAACATCCAAAGAACTACCCCTTTTATCCCATTTTTAATGTCGCTAGTCTAGTCGCTTTTTTCTCAAAAAAACAAAAACAAAAACAAACAAACAAACAAATATATATATATATATATATATATATATATATATATATATATATATATATATATATATATAGTGTATTATAACCCCCTAACAATAACCCCCTAAAGATTAAATCAAATTAGCAAGTATAATACAAGCTGTAAATCCATTTTTGACACTTTAGATGCCTGGATCCCTTTTGGCAGATTAAACTTGTACTTTGCTCCTTTTTGGTTTGTTTGTTTTTATTTGTTTGTGTGTGAATGGAGAGGAAAGTCAAAGCTGCATTATAGATGCTGGGTCCGTGATACCTGAGACCTCTGTCCAAAGATGTCTCCTCCCTCACACCATCTTTCTCCTGTGTGCTTAATGTGTTCATTACAGTCCTCAAAAAAGTGTCCTTCATCCTAAAGATATAGTAGGTAAACCATTGAGTCTTCACTTGAAGATTTGGCTCTCTTGTGTTGTGTCATGTGTTTATGAAGTAGTTATTTAGTTTATCCAATGTCGGACTTGCTGTAAGTGCAGTAGTGCAGAAGATCACAGAATTTTTATGAAGGAGAAACCAAACCATTCTGTTCTCCAGGCGCTTTCCATTTACATGTTGAATCTTGTGACCAAGAGATGTTTGGTCAGGTAAGAAACATCTGTTGCACCAGGTTTAAGAGCCTGGGCCTGGGGAAGCTCAGACACCTTAGCTGCATTACTTGAGCATGTTTTTATATGAGGACAATTTAGAAAATAGTCTCATTTACCATTTTAACTGCCAATAAATCAAATATATGAGGAACAGTGCAGTTTTACTGTATCTCCTGTTTAAACTATAAAAGCTTTTTCTTTTGTTCAGGCAGACAGAGATTAATCTGAAATAGGAATGACTCCAGAGTCCAGAGGATGGCAGTAGTGGACTACTTGTGGCTCTTTCATTCTACCCATCCTTTCATTTTTCATACCTTCCTTTATCTTATTCAGGGTCATTAGTGAGCTGCCCATCCTAGAAACCACCAAGCAGGAGGTGAGGTGCTCCCTCCACCTCATCAGTCCATCACAGAGACAAACAACCATGTATGCTTCTTCCTAGGGGGGATTTAGTTAACCTACCATGTATGATTTTGGACTGGGAGGAAGCCAGAGCACCTAAAGAGAATCCACTAATCAGCTGGGAGCAAATTTGAAGTCCACGCACAAAGAATACTGTTGAGATGCAAATCAGCCACCTTCTTGCATTGAGGAAAAAGTGCAAACCATCACACCACTCCAGCTCTACCTGTCATCCCAATGTGCATAAAAAAGATGTCCAACCAAAGTATGCGATGTCAGCCACCAAGTTAGTTATGTGCTGCTTTTCATAATGTGATATACCACAACATGGACTGCAGGAAAATTCTTCTGTATGCAAACGAAAATAATCATCCACAAAACTGTGTTGCTGCACTGTTAAAAGGGAATGTTGTGGGTTAATATCATTTCATTCTTTGAATACAGAATAATATCTCTGCAAAATATTTCAACTAAGTCTTTAAAAGCTTAAAGTGTGATACATTTTCATGATTGAAGTTAAGTTTAAAGATTTGGATAATAGTAAAGGGTGGAAAAGTGTGTTAAATCTCTGCAAATATAATTTTACTTGAGAACTTGTTTTACTCTGTCCAGTATAGCTCACGTATTTTACATTTGTCACTTCTCTCCATGTGCGTTAGTTTGTTTTCTAAATGTTGAGATAATAACCTAAATATTCAGTCCTCACAGCTACGTCAAAGCCAAACAGAAAGTGATGGAGGAAGCTATAAAAGACAAGAACCAGTTAGAAACCCAAGTCCAGATACTGATTACTAACAAAAAGGTTTCAGAGTTCGCTATGACGGAAGTTTGTAGTGATGTTGATGATGTCACTAATTATCAGAAATGTTTATTATATTCTGGACCTGAAATTAGAAAACTGAGGATTGGAAATAGTGTATGTAATGATGTGGGATGAAACACGTTAGCTTTTGTGAGTGTTTTAAACAATTCCTTGACAAAAAGCCTCCTCAGAGACACACGATTGTTCACACATGAGAGAAACCATTTGGCTGTAATGTTTGTGGGAAAACAATCAGACAAAAGAAATATTTTAAAACACATACAAAGTCCTCCGAGCTGCACAGAGTTTGATGTAAAAAATTGAAAGATGGTCGGCTTGTATTATTGATAGCTTTATTTTAATGTGTAAATCTTTCAAGAATCTTTCTTTTTCCTTTTCGTTAATAATTCTATGTCTTTAATGGTTTTATTGTTTTTTATGCTGATATTGTGCACTCATTAAAAAAAAAAAACTTTTCATTCGGCATTTGTTTAATTTTGCAATAAAACCCTCTCAACATAACATTTTGCTTCTAATAATAGATACCAATAACTGTTTCACTTGATGTTTTTTTCCATCGTCTTTTCCTATTTATTCCAGTGCAGGGTTATAAGGGAGTACTGGAATCGATCCCAGTGGTGTTCATCACAGAGTCAACACTGAGAGACAAACAACCACTTAATCTCGTAGGGAGAATTCAGAGACATTGATCAACCAAACATACATGGAAGCCAGAGTACCCACAGAGAACATGCAAACTCCACATAGGAAGACTTAGCTAAGGTTTGAACCATAAACCTTCTACTGAGTCCATATGACAAAAAGATCCAATTAAAGTGCAGTTTTTACCAGTTCGAAATTGTGATTTAAGTCTCCAAATTATGTTAATTTTAAAATTAAAATTAGAGGTAAGTTCGGAAAAAAATCTGTCTCTCTTGTCTATAGTATCAATGAAAAATGTTGATGCACCACCCCATTTTGAATCCACTATATCAAGGATAGCATAAAATCATAAAGCTCTCAAAACATTCACATCCTTCATGCTTAGAAGAAACAACCAGAGGAACAAACACCCTTCCATAGTTTCAGGTGCATGGTCAGTCACATCTACAGGCCTCTTAGCTGCATGCCAGCTTCAACATCTGCGACCCTGCTGTTGCAGGACCTACAAGACAGCTGCAGCAACTGATTGCTTCAACAGCTGCAAATACCTCAGCAGCCACGCTAAAAGGATCCCAGTTGAAAACAGAGTTATTGGGTGAAACCATCAAATCTTTCCTTGTCAAAGGAGGAACATCCTGTGTGTGACACAAAGGGTTCATAGGGAAGCAACAAAATATTCATTCTAAAATTATAACTGAACATTTCTATGTATTTATCTTTGTCACACTTCAAATAAGTACAATTTCATTCATTTATTATAACCTTTCCCAAGAAGAAAGTGTAAAGGAAAAACTGATTTAAAAGACTTAAACCATGCTGACGGAAACAATTTCTTTTTACTGTTTACATATTCCATACATTATTTCTGTGTCCCAAAATATTTTATGTTATTAAATCCTACCAGTAAAATTAATGCAACACAAAGATACACCAGAAAACAAATCAGCCACTACTGGTTTTACCCTATTTGTAGACTGACATATTGCAGTGAAGCTGAATATCATCCATTACACATGCTGGTGTATCTATACATGCCTTGCACATTTACAGTAAAAGTTACACTTTGTTGTGTAATTGTTATCAAAGATCCTTTGATCGTTTGCTTCACAGCAGTCTAACTGCCATGAGCTGACTTTTTTGATTATAAGCCTTTGCAACAAAAAGCTTTGTGAACATCGGTGTTATTGTGTTATACAGCCATATTTCTTTAACAGGAAGTGTGTTGCAGGATTATATAACATTTGCAATAGCACTTGCTTATATAAGAACTGTCTATAATTCTGCTGTATTGCTGCTGAGGAAGGTCACATGGCTGTTTTTAATGTAAGTTTGTTTGGAGGTTTGAGATCCTGTAATGTCACAAATTGGATGTCAGCCCTTTCACCTACATGATCATTTATGGCACACTATCAAGAATTCTTGTCAATGTTTAACACAGGTGTGTGCATTGCTCCCTCACTGTGAGACTGTCAACACCATCTCAGTCTTAGCTATTTTATGATATATGATGGCTCATGCTTGCTGTCTTTTGAATCCTTTTCACCCAAATTATTATAAAACTGGAGAAAGTCTTTTCCTCCTTTTCAAAGCTGTGATAACACAAGTAAAATTTCCCTTCCTACTTATAATTGCTGCCATCGCAAAGCTGAAAGTTGTGTTCATGAGTGGGTGAATTGAGGGTATGTGCATATAATAAAAAAAATGTGAAATGAAAAGTGAACTAACACATTTCAGAATGAATGATTTATTTCTGATGGATTTACACAATGAACATGTTAGCAAAGGGATTTCATATCACCATTGGTTAATCTCTTGGATAGTTAGCTTTGGTTGCTCTCAGGGAAGCGTTTCAAGTATGCCTCATTATCTTATTAAAACACTATAATATTATGGTGTTACATATATACCCAAGATATATGACATATTTGGCTCGCTCATCTAGGATTTATACATGATCACATTAAGTTTTCATCAAATACCACCTACAAAGGTAAGGTGGACAGAGGGAGAAGGTAGGGGGGAGAGGGAGAGTGTGAAAGAGAGCGTACAGAGGCTCCTCCTCACTCGCTGTGTGTATTTCTTGTGTTTTCCCAGTCTGCTCCTCACTCACACTTTTGCTTAGCAGAAATTCAGAGGTACAGAGCAAAGAAGCTCCCAGGGAAAGGGTGGCAAAGGAAAACTGAGTTGTGCCCTTTTCCCTCTAAGAAAGAGACACAAACAGAAGAAAAACGGTAGTGATTGTGTTTATTCTGAGGGAGGAGCGGTGTTTTCAGCTCTGCCTGCTGCATGTGCTCAGCTCACTGCACACTGTGTTTCCAGATGGAGAGGAAGCAGGGAGAGGTGGACCACCTGGAGCGGCCAAGCCCTCTGACTGACAAGGAGAAGGTGATGATTCAGGACTCATGGGGAAAAGTCTTCCAGAACTGTGATGATGTTGGAGTGGCCATACTCGTCAGGTATTTTATCTGCTTGTTTGTTCTTTTGATCAATGCTTTAGGAAATGAAATGCTGCTCCATAGCGTAGATCTAACAATTATATATCTCGGATTTAATCCCTGTTTTGAGACTTTTCCACTACTTATCAAATTCGCTTGATCTCAGTGATATCGATGCACCTGCTGGAGCCAGACACATTTTTTCCAATAACCTGCAAAGATGTCCATCTAACCAATCAGAGTCCAAACTGTGAGAACTTCCCCCCCAACAATGCTGTTTAAAATAAACTTTGATGAGCATGTTGTTTATGCAATATTCTCACCTTTTCTTATTACCATAATCCTATTTGTCAAATGATGAATGCAAAGGACAAACATCATAATCCATCACTCAGACATCTTTGGCGAGAGTCCCTCCTTCACAGAGCGTGTCATGTTTCGAATGCCTGTAAAGAGGACCAAGCAACCTACAGCAGCATGACTCCTTCACAAACAAGAAGACATTTAACTGTCTTTGTTCTGTGAACAAGCATGTTTGATTTAAAGTATGTTTCTTTTTTTCCCCCTTGTTCATTTAAACATTAGCTGTTAATTACTTTGACCTTGCATTTCTGTAGAAGTTTACTGTGCTCATTGTTGTCACTATCTTAAAAAATTCACACTAAAAAACCAAGAGAGGAAATTGTTGCTCAAGTCTGCCATCTGCAGCGAAATGTTAAGCCTTTTGACAGTTTTTCATGTGTGATGAGATTCATGGCTTGACACAGCCTGCTTTTATATTCCCCTCTGATTGCAGGAGGTTACATGTAATGGGTAGGGGTACATTATACATGCACAGTCATCAATGGTGTGCAATGTGCTAAATGAACTTATTTAAATACAGCACATTAAAATGCTCCTTCAAAAAAGCACATTCCAGTTCTTTCTGGAAGAACTGGAATGTGCTTTGTGTGAAGTACTTACTGAAAGTCAAATCTAT
This sequence comes from Melanotaenia boesemani, assembly GCF_017639745.1. Taxonomy (NCBI): domain Eukaryota; kingdom Metazoa; phylum Chordata; class Actinopteri; order Atheriniformes; family Melanotaeniidae; genus Melanotaenia; species Melanotaenia boesemani. Next base: position 19,834,422 of record NC_055683.1, on the reverse strand, counting down.
TCATCTTCCCTCATATTTTTCTCCTGTACATTCCATCGCAAAGACCCTATGGACCTCAGGAATTTGAGGAATGATGTGTGATTGAAAAATGGATTCTCCGCCAGGCAGTAAAAATCTATCCAGTCAGTCAGGTGAACTTCAGTAAAAACACTAATCCTTCAACCATACTGTCTTTAGGTCACAGATAAGATCCACACTGGTAAATCATGGCACTCTGTCTCTGAAATTAGAAGCTGTCTCTCAGTTCAGCTCTTCAATTATTCTTGAAATAAGATAAGAAGGATTAAGAATCCACTGACCATATAAAAGTCTAATTAGGCTATTTATATGCAACTACGGGTCATGCAATTGCAAGACAGAAAGATTAAACACTGTGGCTCCTCATTAGTTTGCAGTGAAACTTGGAATATATAGCTCTAGCACTTTTGAAAGCTCTCAACTCAGATGCACACTCTAATTTTACTCCCTTTTCACACATAAACTCCAACATGTAGATATACTGTACATTTCAGATCAAACAGACAGAATAAATGGCTTCCTTTTTTATGTTAGTTGTTGCAGAGCCAGGGGGAGATGGGACATCTTGATTTGATATCCAGCACCCAGATGCTTTGGCCCTCTTCCCAGACTGTGGGAGGGGTTGAGCCGTAGGTTCCTTTTTGCTAATTTGATACCTCTGAGGGTCAAGCCTGAATATAATCACTGAAAGCATCTTTGAACTCACTATTTGTTCTCAGAAAGAGAACCTTTTTGTGTGCAAAGAAAAATGAAAACCCGCAGCTCCAGTAAGAACAAGAAGAATATAATACCTTTGCAGTAGTTATTACTACACTCAATCAAAGGAAGGAATCCAGTATACTTGTAGCCTTTATAAGAGCTGATATTCAAGCTGACAGGCTAGTTAAAGTATTGAGGTGTACAAGTGGATGATTGAGGAATTTATGAAACTATAGGTCAGATTAGCAGGTACCTTTGCATCATGTTCTCTGTGGTGCTTGGTTATTATTTTTCTTACATGTATGTGTAAACCATACCATGCAGTAACAGCTTACAGCAAACAATTTTCCAAGCAAACGTGCAGCATTCTCACATGTGAGCTAGTGTTGACCTATGCTATCTTGCCAGCTTGGAAAATGAATGAGGCTTTGCAGGTTCAAGCTGGTTTCAGAATGAAGGTTGATAAGAGTACAGTCATAAATAATGTTAAAGCTCTCATTTATGTCTGTGACTCTCCTTGCTGCAGGCTGTTTGTGAACTTCCCTTCATCTAAGCAATACTTCAGCCAGTTCAAGAACATTGAGGACACAGAGGAGCTGGAGCAGAGCTCCCAGCTCAGGAAACATGCTCACAGGGTCATGGATGCCATCAATACATTAGTGGAGAGCATTGACAACTCAGAAAAGGTGGCATCAGTACTGAAGCTGTTGGGCACAGCCCATGCTCTCCGACACAAGGTGGATCCTGTCTACTTCAAGGTAAACTGAGAATCTTCGCAAAACTGAAAGGTGCATTAAATTGAGCAGACAACAATATAGCCAAAGATCATGTATAAAGACAGGCTCTAATAAAAGATCTTCACTCACCAGCCTCTTTAGTAGGTACACTTTCCAATACTGGACAGCCTTCATCACTGCCATTATTCTTTATAGCATAAATTCAACAATGTGCATATTCAAAGACAGTTTGCACCATGCTGTTTGTGAGGCACAAAATTGAAATGGTGGGTTGAAGTAGATTTACCTTGGAGCCAGTAAGTGAGGCTACGGAATCAAACTAATGTGTATACAGGGCAGTGTGGCAGATCACTTTAACCAAGGACACTGTTGTGGCTCAGCTAATTCCATCTTCTCCATTTGCATCCAGGTAATAATATTGAGCTAGCTGTTTTTGGTCTATATGAATTACCAAAGGGGACCATTGGCAGTTTAATTAAGATGTTTTATTTTGCTTGGACATGGGGCAACCATTTCACTATTTGTGGAATCCTTCCTTTATACCATAGACTGGGCATGAAAGTTGGAAATAGCCACCATAGCATAACCTACTGGATTACTGACTCCTGTTTTAAACCACGTCATAGGGTTACAACTACTTTGTTCCCCCTATTTAGGACTCTGCACAGATGCTACTCTTTTGGTCCGCTGTGATGGCGTGTTCACAGCCTTGGCATGTTATTGGTCTTCAGCACATTGCATGGGTGTGGATTACAGTAATTTTCTGCAAAACATTCATGCTGTTTTTCTGCTTTTCATCTTTTTAGTCTGGTATGTTGATCCAGTAAGCTGATCCAGGTGCACGCATAGCAGCCGCACTACATCTGCACTGTTACTAATGTTTGGGCAGCCCATGGTCAGCCACAGAGAAACTCGGTTGTTAGTTGTGTTTAAAGCAGCTCCACCTTGGAGAGTACCCTGCTTCTTGTGTGTTTTACTCTACTTGAAAATCGACGGAAAAATCTACATCAAGTTATATCAAATAAGCCTTGAAACTAATAGTTCAGATCATACACACAATCTGAAAATGAATTAAGGTCACAGTGAGAAAAGTTATTTTCCAGTGAAAACTCCTGTGGTATCTGACTTTATCTCGCAACTAACAGAAAGATGTGATCAAATACCAATGTAGTAGGTACATTGCAGCTTTAAAAAAGATTCAATATTTTTACAGTAACTATTTTTTCTTTGTATTCACAGAGAAAAAGTCACTAAATATTTAAAACAGAGACACAATTTAAGTTTCCCAATGTCTCACCATTGATGTAATTTGTGTCACTACTTAGTGACATACATATTCATTATTCTAGAAATGTGCTACATGATAAAGTTTTGGTGCAATGTCTGGCTACATGACAACTTACATGTTTAAAAGGGGAGGGCTGGAGAATGGCATTAGTTTGCAGGCTTTCATGTCGCAGACCAAATAAAAGACCCACAGTCCTTTAACTTTTCTTCTTTGTTCTCACTCTTGGAAATGGTTGGACTTCAAAGTACAAGACTCTGGCTAAAAAATATGCATGATTAGGCCACAATCTTTTCCTGTGACTCATATAGGTGCTACCCTTGACACAACAACAGTTCAGAAATAGATTTCCATCTCACAGTTTAATCATAGATTGTGTAAAAAAAAAGTTGTAAAATGAGGCTTCTCAGAGTTGAGATGCTGGACAGCAATGATGGCTCCACAAATATGCATAATGTACTGTTTGTCAGTGTTTACCATCAAGAGTTTTATGGTTGGAAACTTATATTATCGTAAAGAGATCACTATAAAATTATATCAATATTATCAGTCAAAAAAAGAAAGGAAGAGGAGAAAAAAATGCAATCCAGATGTTAAGCTTTTTTTTTTTTTTATTGCAGTTCAATGTCAGTTGAATTAATGCATTTGTTTGGGTGTTGTTCAGATTCTGAGTGGTGTGATTCTGGAAGTACTGGGAGAAGAGTATCCAGAAGTTGTGACACCAGAAGTGGCCACAGCGTGGACCAAACTCTTGGCAACAGTTTGTTGTGGTATCAACGCCGTCTATGAGGAAGTGGGCTGGACGCAGCTCCCGACTTCAACTGGCTGAGGCTCTTGGATGCAGATCTTTCAAATTTTCTGCAGCTTCAAAAGTCAGGAATCAACTGACTGTAATCTGGGAACACAGTTTGGTATAATCTATGGTAATCAAGGAACATGGAATATATACATTATAAAAACAAAAATAAGAACAAGTATGGTGCCCTTTTTACAGATAGCAGTGTTTTTGTGAAAGAGAGGATGTAAGACATATAAAGTACAGCTCCCCTCCTTGCATTTGTACTCTTGTAAAAGACAAACCCAATAAAAGAATAGAGCAAAGAGGAAGAAAATGCAAAAATACACCCAGCAGTGGATGAGAGGCCACATTTGACTTGGGTGTGCCTTCTGCTGAATGTGTATTTGGAGAAACTGAAATGTAAACAGCATCTTTCTAGAATGTTTTGCAGATGTTTCCTCTTATCAGTCTGTATCCACCTGTGTTTACTTAGATATGATGAATACTGAAACATTTCTACAATTTTTAAAAGTTAATGGTGATAATGTACATTTTTCTTTTTTCATTTCAGCTCACATTTTTAACCTGTAACTTAGTCTAGTTTAAAATAAAATTACATCAAAAATCATCTGATCCAGTCACATTGATTTTTTATGTACATTTTCTCTAAACTGATTCTTTTGTTATTTATTTATTTATTTATCTGTTTGTTTAATTGTTTGTTTTTTTTCTTTCCTTCTTTTTTCTTGGCCTTTCTTTGTTTTAGTCAGCAGTGCTAAGTATAAGTGGCTTAACTACTGGCAGTCCCTCTCTTTATATATACTGTACTATACTGTAGCTTTATAATAATAATAGATGTAGGAACTCTGCACATTGCTCCCTGTAATATCATGAAAGAGTCTGCTACATTTACATAAAATGAGCCACGTGATACGTATTAAAGATGTAAAATTTGCCAAAGTAAGCTTGAGCACAATCATAGCACATGCTCATATGAATGAATGCTGTGATGCTGCTTTAAGCCTTCCATAATGATGCCCTTTCTTGACATAAAACACAATATAGAGGTTGATTTGGCTTGCTGTGCTAATGACATAGTGGTGGGCTGGGTTGCTTTCAGAATAGCAACACAGCATGCTCTGTTTACCTCCTAGCCCTGCCAGCGAGATCCAACCCGCTCCTTGATCCCAGCTAATCCTCTGTGCTAATCTCCCCAATCACGAGTGAGAGCCAAGGCAGGAATAGTCTGATTGTTACAGCACAAACTCTGCCTCATGTCATTCAAGCCTTTCAATGGGGAAGGAAGTTATAGTGTTCGAAAACCCCCAGCAGACCCAAAGTTAGGAATCCTCCATCATGTGTACGACTATGATGGTCCTCACCACAATCGCTCTCATCCTGCGACAGAGGTTCTCCAACAAAATTAAACCGTGAGTATTTATTATAGCCACATTTTCATTTTTAGCACCAATAAAAATGTGGTCTTTTCTTACTTTTTAAAAATATTCTAATTTATTTATTGTTTATCAATATTTGAATAGCCCCTGATGGAAAAGAATCAACAGTGATTTAATAGAAAATAGCACTAAGTAGCACATGAAGTGCATTACATAATGTTTCCACCTAGACTCAATTGTGAATACTCACACGTACACATAAACACATAAAAGTGCATATGTGTTTCATGTGTAGGAGAGAGTGTGAAAGAGAAAGCAGAGACTTATCTGCATCATTGATTTGAAATCACTCATGTGATTATTTTAGGAATTGCCTTGAGCAACAGTGTGTGGATTAAGTGGTTGGCTACATAACAACCATGTATTCCTGCTTTTCTAATGAAGAGATGAATGGAGGAGAAAACATCAGAGCTCTCCAGTTCATGGCTGCTAATTGACTCAAAGTGCAATCTTCTCAGCCCCCCAGGGTCTGCTTACACACTCTCACAGTTATAGCAAACAATGACACATGGCTGAAGCGCCGTGGCGCATGGCAACATCTGGCTTGCATAATTAAGAACTGATAAATAAGCAGGACTTTATTTATGCTTTAATTCACCTCTTATGTTTTATCTTCAAAACATGTAATGACATAGATGTAGAAATTAATATGTGGATCTTTGTATTATGTTCTAACCCTCCAATCACAGGCAGAAGGAGCATTTTGAACAGGAAATGCCATATATAAAAAGCAACGGCGAAACAGAAACTCATAAATGACAACGGTGGACATAAAAAGGTAAGGGCTCACCACAAATCATGTCAATACAGACGGAAGACATAGACACTGTAGTTTATTTACATAAATTTTGCTGTTGAGTAATTTTTAAAAAACAGCAGATAACAATATCCTTTATGATTCATTACATTCTCCTTATTAAGTACTCCTGAACCTCTTAAAGTTATCACCCCCACTTTGTTTCATAGCCTCCAAGCTTATAGGCTGAAAGGCTGAAGCATTTTTAGCATTGTGTTGGACAGTCATGTACAGTCATGTAAAAAAGAAAGTACACTAGCTTTTATTTTAACATTTTTTTTATCACAATCATCTAGTCCTACTTGGTCTTTAAATGAGGTAAAACAACTTCAGATTATCAATAACAAAGGGCATATTACAACATGACATTTCTTATTTACCAGAAACTAACCCCAAAAAGGAGAAACTGTGTAAAAAAACTTTACTGAGTACCTTTAGTAGCAAGTAATTCCTTTCTGCATTGTTTCAATCTTATACTGCTGCAGAGAAACTTTGGCCAAGTCTTCTTTACAATGCTATTTCATCTCATTGTACCTTTCAGATATTTGTTTATGCACAACTCTTGTTCCAACACATTTTTCAGTCAGATTGAGGTCTGGACTTGTGATGTTGCAATCTGGACCATTGCAACACCTAGACTCTTTTCTTTTTCATTCTTTCTGTTGCAGATTTGTCAGTGTTTAGGATCACTGGGCCTCATTTATCAATATTTCCTGAAGGGTTTTCTTAAATTCTTTCACCCACATATCATTCAGCTCTGCAGAGGCCTGCTAACAAGCCTTTCATTCGATTCAGGTTTGTTGGAGAAGAAAGAAAATCTAGAAGTTGCAACATCATAGATGTCAAGGACTAGACTTTGGTACCCCTGTATTAAGGAAGCAATTAATCTTCTCTTAACTGCAACTTCTACTTTTAGCTGATTTGTTGCATCTATAACTTATGGGAGAACGCTTATCAAGTACTCATCACTTTCTGAGAAGATTCTGGTGAAACATGAACCATGAAACATCCGCTTTGGTCTTGTCTTTTCAAAGAACGTTGTTCCAAAAGTTTTGTAATTTGTTCTAGTGGAACTTTCCAAACCTGCACTTTATTTCTTAGACAGAATAAGCTGTATTTTGGGATCTCCTTCAAAGCACTCATATTTGTTCAGCTTTTTCTAATTGTGCTGTCATAAATTTCAACATCTAATCTGCCAAATGAGGCCTGTAGAGTCGGAGGGTGCATTCACACAAGAATAGTCAACTACAGTTGGTACAACTGGACGCTCAGCTAACTTTTGGGGTGCAACATTATTCCAGACTGAGTTTGTTTACGCTGCAGTGCTCTGACGAATCAGGCCTTTTAAATAAAGTGTTTTATTTTCTGCCAGAGGCAGCGCTGCCCCGAGAATTGGCAATCTAACAGCTAAACACTGAGCAGTATTATACCACGATCATATTGATGTTGATCATATTTCTATTAGAACTTTTACTGAGTTCTTCCACGTCTGACAGCAACCCATTTCTCCCGTTGAGGACCACCTAACGCCCCACAGGGGCTTCTGTTTTGGTTGTGTTCACCTACAATGCTGTGCGCTGAACCCACAATGCAGTTTGTTTTGTAGCCCCCATCCCGTATTTAGTCTGCTTGAATTGGACCGAGTTGTAGGGGGACCAAGTCCACTTCTTTTACTTGAATCATAATTCATTTGCGCATTCACAATACCCCAAATGAAGCGGACCTATAGAGCAAATGAACTAGGATTCTAATCAAAAAGGCTCGTGCGAATGGACCCTGAATTTGAACTTTTTTTGCAGTTGCACTGGTTGGCCTTTGGGTGATCTTGGCTGTAACGTCCACACCTGCAAAGACTGAGAACTATCTTAACTGTTTTCCACTTTTGATTAAGTTTTCTTACTACAGAATAGTGTACTCCAAATTATATGGAAATTTCCTCATAACCCTTTACAGAATGATGGATGGTAACATTACTTCTCTAAGATCATTGCTGATGTCTTTCCTCCTTGGCATATGTTCATGCCCACCTGAACGCTGCAGACTAGCAAACTGCCAACATTTCTGCTTTTTCTAGATGTGCTTACACTGTTGATGATCTATAGATCAAAAGCATTGATAGCACTTGACTGCTGCTTAACCTCACTACTTGTACTTTAACCCACTCCTTCTGCATATTGGGTTAGTTTTAGTTAAATAAATAATTAAATTGTTATCTAAGGTTGTATCTTCATAATAGTTTGGCCTGGTGCACCAAATTTATTGTTTTTTAGTTTGTTTTTTTTTATCAAGTTCAGACATGTAAAACCTTAAGAGTAGATCTGTATCAAGATTTTAAAGATAATATTGAATAAACCGATATTGTCAAAACTGAGATTTTCTGCTTGTGCAAAAGTGGAGCATTGGAGCATGTTACCAAGGCACAGATGCATAAAAAGCCAAGATGCCTGCCCCACATTTGGCTTTTAAGTTCTGCTAATACTAAATGATTTAGAGGCAGAGCAACAATCCTTCATCTCTTTGCAGGGTTATTATAAATACATTACCTCCATGCAACTACACTGTTAAACAGAGAAGTAAAACATCCTAATATGAAGTTATAAACTAACTAACCACTCTACCCAACCACATCCATCTTGCATTTATTTACTAAACTCTTTTTATAGACGTATGTTTAGCTGAGTCATAGTGGCTTAATCTTCCTGAATCTTTTATCTTATTGCCATCATGACTTAACAATTTACAACTTAGCTGATGTTGCTGTCTGCTCCATAACCAAAAGTTGACTCAAGGTAAACATTTATTTCGGGTATAACACATATGACAGTTGTAACAACAGACACAATTTTAATTTCCCACTGGGATAGATGAAGTATTTTTCATTTCATGACCAAAGACTGCAAAGGTAAAATGATGTCTGTTTTTATTCCAACCTCCAATCAGCATTTAAAATGTCAGTTTAATATCTTGTGTACTTTGTGTGCTCTCACTTTGAACTCAATTACCTCTGACATGTAATAACTAGATTTTTCTGGCACTTCCTTGGCATATTTCATCCTGATTTAAATGAAACGGTATGCTTACATAACTTTATCAAAGGAGTATTATGACAAATTATAACCTGCATGTACTCTACATGCACAAACAAGTGGTTATGGTGCAACAAATGTTTGTGCTGTTTATTCTGTCAAGATAACTGGAGAGTTATTAAATTTGCTATGACAGGAAAGAAATATCCCCCTTGAAGAACTCCCCATTGATACATAAATTCAGCTTTGAGGAAAGAAAAAACTTGTAATACTGCGTATTATTACATTCCAGGCCAAAGGTTTTAAACACAGACTTGGAGATGAAGGATTTGTGTACTGAATATGGTGATGGAGTTGAAGTGGTGTTGGTATGCCATTGCTTCAGAAGCCTCATAAAAGTACATAAAGAGAGAGATGCCCCACATTCAGCTTTTAAGTATTCACCACTACAGAGCTAATACTAAATGATTCAGAAGCAGAGCAACAATCCACCATCTCTTTCGAGGGTTGTTTTAAATAAACCTCCCAACAACCATGCTGTTAATTGCAACAGAGACATTGTTAGATTTATAGGTTTCCTGGAGCACTGGCTCCACATTCTCCAAATCCCTTTTTTTAATAAAAGGCTGTTATAGGTAGGAAATATGCAATATAGTTTATATATGCAGTTTATAAATGTTGTATAAACTTTTCCTGCTAATCCCAGTATTTTTGCTACTGCCATACAACTGATAAACTAAAATATAGTAAAAAAAAAAACTTTCACAAAGATAAACATGAAAAGATAGAGCACTTCTGTATTAGTGTGGCAACTGCACTTCAATTTGTTCTCTGGGATGTGATCTCTCTTGTCATTCACTTGTGTCATCTTCTCTCTTGTTTGTTCTGACGGTTTATCCTGAGCCCTCTTTCTTCCTCCACCTCCTTTATTCTAGTCCTCTTCTTCAACACCGTAATAATGGAATATAATTGGTCTCCATCATTCCATATAAATTACATTATTTTGCTATGCTGGTTAGTTTTCTCAAATGACCAACAAATCTACTGAGGTGAACGTAGGCAAATTAGAATCTGCATCAGTTGTCTAGCCTTATTTTTGTCCACCTTCTCACCTGCTTTCTATTGTGCTTTTCTATGCTTTCTCCTCCTCCCCTCTATATCTTCCTCCATTTACTTTTATCCAAATCATAAAAAACAAACCGAATATAAAGTCCGTATCAGTGTCTTACACTAATGCATTTGAATATTAGTCTCTTGTTGGGAAATACAGTAAGTTAACCTTGGTTTTTATGTTGGATAAAAATAAAACAAAGATGATAAAACACAAACTCCATCAAAAGGTTGTGGTGGGGTGGGGGCATGTTTTACCCTTTGGTGCCAGCCTAAGTGTAGACAGTTGGGGCTAATGAAAATTCAATGTAAATTTAATTCAGTTCAGTTCAGCTTTATTTGTATAGAGCCAATTCATAACAAAGTCATCCCAATGCACTTCACAGACATAACCAACTCAAGCCAGTTCATTGTGATTCCAATTAAAACAAATCAGTTTCAGTCCAAATGATAATAATTGTTTTCATACACGCCAAATTATAGAATATTATTACCTAACTGAAGAAACTGACTTTTACTTGGAAAAACCTCATGCCCAAGTGCAAGCGAATGCAGCACATTATGTACTTCTTAATCAACACCTACCATGTTCTTGATCATAATGCAGTACGGCATCATCTCACCAACTGCCTACGTGGGCGATAAATGTTTGTCCAAACTGTTCTTTCAAATTTTATAAATGGATATAATTTCCCTGAGGGCTCTCTGAAGGGATTAATAAAGTATTTCTATTCTATTCTATTCTATTCTATTCTATTCTATTCTATTCTGTTCTATTCTATAAGAGTAATTCATATACCAGATATGATGACTGTGCAAAGTCCAGCCTTCCGTCTCCCCAGTCTCATTTGCCAGCTCATCCAAGGGGATCCTAAGGTGTTCCTGGGTCTTTCCCAGGGAATCCTCCTGGTGGGACATGCCTGGAAAACCTCAACAGATTGGTGTCCAGGAGGCAACCTGACCAGATGCCGAACCACTTCATCTTGCTCCTCTAGATACAGAAGAGCAGTGACTCTACTCTGAGCCCCTACCAGATGACCGAGCTTCTCACCCTGTCTCTAATGGAGAGCCACCCTGCAAATGAAAATCATTCAAGGAAAGTAGATCGACCAGTAAATCCAGAGCTTTGCCTTTTGGCTCAGCACTTTGTTCACCACAACAGACCGATGTAGAGTCCGCATCACTGTAGACACTGCACTGACCCGCCCGTTGATATCCCATGCCATCCTTCCCTCACTTGGAAATAAAATACTTGAACTCCTCCACTTTTCGTAAGACTTCATTCTCGACCTGGAGAGGATGCTCCACCATTTTTTGGCTGAAGACCATTGTCTCGAATTTGGAGGTGCTGATTCTCATCCTAATCTCTTCACACTCAGGTGTGAATCACTCCAACAACAGTAGGAAATTATGGCTCAATGAAGCCAACAGAATCACATCATCTGCAAAAAGCAGAAACTGAATCTTGAAAAAAAAAAAAAAAAAAAAAAACACACTGCTCCTCTTTAATCTGAGGTTCGGCTATCCGATAGACCCTCCTCTCCAGGACTCCTGAATAGAGCTTACCAGGGCAGCTGAGGAGTGTGATCTCCCTGTAGTTGGAGCACACCCTCCAAGAGGGGGACCACCACCCCAGTCTGCTAGTCCAGGGGAACTGTCCCCAATGTCCATGCGATGCTGCAAAGGCCTGTCAACCAAGACAGCCCTAGAGTATCAAGTGCCTTAAGGAACTCCAGGCGGATCTCATCCACTCTTGGGGCCATGCCACCGAGGAGCTTTTTAACACAGTCAGCAACCTCAGGCCCAGTGATAGGAGAGCCCAACCCTGGGTCCTCAGAGTCTGCTTCCTTGTCGAAAGACCTGTCAGTGGGACTGAGGAAATCTTCAAAATATTCCTTTCATTAACCCACAATGTCCATCCCCGCACACTGTTGATAGAATACTGCTGGCCCTCCTTAGCCACCAGATAGTGGACCAGGATTTCTTCAAAGCTGTCCAGAAGTCATTCTTCAATTCTTGATGAAAAAAAAAAGTCATTGGCTATTTGTTTTTACAAATTTTGTTATATTAGACAATGATTTTAGTTGTAATAATCATTTTAATTATTTCCTAATAGCTAGACTGTATATATATGTATATGAATTTAAAAAAATACAATTTGTTCTGTGTTTTTCTTTTTTTTTACAGGAACTCAAGACTTATTTCCCAGCTTACTACAGAGGAAACCTTTTGTTGTTTTCTCTGATTCATCTGTGCTTGACAGCTCACACCAAGACCCTCGCCTGGAGGCTAAAGAAAAGAGGGGCCCACAAAAACAGAGAGTCCTGTTTTGATCATGGCTTTTCCATATCCATCCAACAGATGCTTAATTTACTGGAACAGGCTGAGCTCAGATGGGTTCAATTTTTTTTTTTTGAATTGGCAGGGGGGGGTTCATTGTTTAAAGTCGACATATGTTTCTTGTGTTTTCCTCATTCTTTCAGTGGGTTATATTTCTATTTTGTGCAAGTGAAAGGTCTGTGATTTTACAAACCTTAAAATGCACATCAAATGACAGATATTAATCTATTAATCTAGCAGAAGGCATTGCATGAAATGCCTGTTTGTAGATCTTTTTTTTATTATTTATTTATTTTTAACACTTTTTGTGGAGGGCAGCATTCAAGCTTCACACCAAACTTGATGCTAGAGAAGGCTGAATTTGATTTGACATTTAGAGAATAAAAAAAGAAGAAAAATTACTGCTGGTTGCAATAACAAAAGAAAAAGTAAATCAGAAATAAAATGTATAGTGATATTTTCCCTGCCGTCAAGTTTTAAAGAAAAAATTAACACCACACAGTTGCAAGGGAAGATTGCATATGCTGTACTCATATGTGACACGAGAAAAGCAGGTGGGAAATTCTCTCCACTTTAGTTGTACCCAAGGGATAATTTAAACAAGAAACATGAGAAAGTAACACACACAGGCACAGACACACACTCACACACACACACACACACACACACAAAAACCAACACCGCTGTCACCACCAAACCTGTAAATAACGATTATATAAGCCCTTTAAGGTAATTCAATCTGCTATTGCATTGTCTTGAAGATGTTAAACAGTGAACGTCTTTAAATTTCCAAAAATTAAATGAAAACAAAACAGAAATGTTCATTTTTGGCAACTCTTTTAGTCCGGGTGTTGACAATGCTCTGGGCCCTTTATGTTTTTTACTGTAAGGCAAACTGTAACTGTACTGTAAAGTTAAAAAACCTTGGCATGTACCTTGATGGTTCATTTAAACTGTGTAAGCAGGTGAGTGCAGTAGTCCAATCTGGCTTTTTTCATCTGAGACAGCTAGCTAAGGTAAAGCCATACTTTCCAGCTAATGTCTTTGAAGATGTAACCCATCTATTTATCACTTGCAGACTGGACTACTGCAACCCCTGTATTTGCAGATTGGTACCGAGCAGAGGGAGCACATAACACCAGTTTTGGCATCTCTGCACTGGCGTCCTGTTTCTTACAGGATCCAATTCAAAATCCTGCTTTTTGTTTTTAAAGCACTAAAGGAGTCTATCAGCTCTTCTTACCTGTCTGAGCTCCTATTTATTCATGCTCCATGCATGATCCATGAGATCCAACTCCCAGCTTGATGTTAACCTTCCAAGAACCAATTTTAAGTCTCAAGGTGACGAAGCCTTTTTTGTGGCAGGTCCCAGACTCTGGAACAACCTCCCTCTCAGTGTTAGATCTGCACAGTCACTGGAACATTTTAAATTTCTCTTGAAGACACGTTGTTATTGACTGGCTTTTATCACAAGTTGACCTAAACATTTTTCTTTTTCAACTGTCCTAGTCTGTGTTGTCTTAGTTGTTTTTAATTTGTTTTTAATTATTTTAATTGCTCTATTGTATTGCTTCATTTTATTGCTCTATTATTCTTCACTTTATTTTATTTTAGATGTGTTGTTGTTTGTAAAGCACTTTGGGCAGCATAACCTGTTGGAAGTGTGCTAACCTGACCTGACCTGACCTTTAAGGTGACAAAAATGTGCCTCAACATGTAATAACACCTGAATATTTATAATGATTCTCTGTTTTTGAGAAATCAGGTGACTTTTTGTTAAATGTATGCAAAAGAGAAGAAGTGTATTCATTGGAGTATAACTTAAGTGTCCTGTTTTCTAAAAGGTTAAGTCATGTATTGTGCTGAATATGGCTTTTAGAGCCAACCTGTGAACCTTACAGCTATGTTTGTCTCATTCTGTCAGCCCAGCTATTGAATAAAGCGGTGCAATACATTTCTGTGCCACAGTTTTATTTAATGATATTAAAGCATGTTTTAGCATGTTTTTGATTATGTTGGACAAACAACAAGGTTACTAAATTGGGATTTGTCTATTATCACCGACTTGATATTCAACATCAGGCTTAGAGCTCACAGATGTAAACACTGGAAATAAATTATTCTGTTAAATTGTAATTATTTCCTTTAGCTAATTCTCTGAGTTCTGATGCCACCTGCTGGTGAACCACTGGAGTAAATTTCGATAAAGGCTTTTCGAGCAGGAAAAAATGCCTAATAGTATTTAGGATAATCAAATTTTATTTTAAACGCTGTCCAAATGTTACAATTTCTCTGAAAAGTCATTCTGTTCAGAGTTAATTTAAACTACTGTACCCACAATGCAACGCAAACAGTAAACAGGAAGTCTGTATTTTGCCGGCTGGTATGATTATGGTGTTCCCGCTGAGTGATTCTAGCATAGGAGCTCGTGGTTTTCGCCTTATTTAGGGCTATTTGACTATAATAATGAAAATTTAACCAGATGACCTAATGAACTGAGGTATACTAACTAAGGTAAATGTGGTGTCTAATAATCTTTTCACCTTTAGGTTACTTGAAGTCAGCTGAAAACCTTTTTTTTTAAAGTCAATATCTACCCTTTGCTTGGTGCTTAATCATGTCCCTTTTTTCCAGTTTGAATTAAACGTATCAGCTACAATAGTTTTGAATTGTTAACAGAAAAAATATTGTAACGGACTGGTTACCAATGGAAACAGGAGACGCCTAAACAGATTTAGCTAGCATTAGCTTGCTGTCTAACCTCAAGTCCTACCGCTACCTGCAGAGATTTAACATGGTAAGTCAAACTACCGACAGAGGTACTCATATTAATAATGCATATTCTTTACACATTAAACGGAATTTAGGACTTTAAATAACGGATATTTTTTCCCCATTTGTGGTTGACTTGGAGTTATATGATTTATGTACAACGTGATTCATTAGTTTTCTCTGTTCGCAGGCAACAAAACCAAAAGCTAAAACCCCTGCAAGTAAGTAAGCTGTGTTCTTTAAGGCTGTTTATAAACGGATTTTCTCCCCATAATGTTTTAGATGTGTTCCTACTCCAACATACTTAATTCAGATTAATGAACTCCCTCATCAAGTTCTTTGCAAGCCTGTTAACGAGCCATGCATTTTGTTCAGATTTGTTAAAGTAGGGTTAACTGTAAAGCATGCGGTGAAGTGGGTCCCGAGGACTTTAAATTAAATAAAGGTTAATTAAATAAAGGTGAAATACACTGATCAGTTATAACATTTTCAGTGCAATGTTATGCTGGGTACACCTGTACTCTGGTATTTACATAAAGGTTACTTTGACATTTGCCACCTCCCTTAAGATAGTAGTTAATATTATATTATTTGCTATTTTTGCAGCAAAACTGACAACCCGAGTGGAGTATCTTAACATACAGTGTGTATGTATATCTACTCGCTGGCCACTTTATTGGGTACACCTTGTTACTATGGGGTTGAACCCCTTTTTACCTTTGGACGTGCTTTACTTCTTCATGGCATAAATTCAGCAAGGTGTTGGAAACATTCCTGAGATTTTGGATGCAGATTTGTCTACTACACATCCATGATGAGAATCTTATCATGGTGCCTGTAGAGGCCATTGGAGTACAGCAAACTCATTGTCAGTTCAAGAAACCAGCTAGAGATGCTTGGAGCTTTGTGACATGGTGCATTATATTGCAGGATGTAGCCATCAGAAGATGTGTACACTGTGGTCAGAAAGGGATGGATGTGATCAGCAATAATAACCAGACAGGCTGATGATGATCAGTTTGCACTAAGGGGCTCAAAATGTGCCAGGAAAATATTTTTTACACCATTACACCACCAGTAGCCTAAACTGACGAGGCCGGATGGATCCATTATGTTCTTTACACTAAATTCTACCATCTGAATGTGGCAGCTGATTGAGAAATTGAGCATGTGTGCATAATCAAGTGGCCAGTGAGTGAACATATTTGGTTACATTTTTGTTTGTGTTAAAGTTGAAGTTATAATGTTGTGTCTATACAGAGAAAAGCACAAAGTGTCTCTTTTTTAATATCCTATATGGCTTCCTTTAAGGTCTGTTTGGAGAGGATGATTTGCTTGAAAGTCTATTTGATGATGAAAGTAAGTAAGCAAAGTTCTGCAATCCTTTTAGTATTGCGATTTAGAATATAATCAGTATCATTGTGGTTTTAACATTGTTAGAGTGTTATGATATTTTCATCTACCAAATTATCCATCAGAACAGCCACTTCGATCTAAAGGAAATCGCAGCAGGCCACTAAATCGGTAAGTTAGAAGTTTTCACACGGGACATACTACCATTTATAAAGCATCACCTTCCCAGTGGTTGTGGGTTACTTCGTTGTTCTTGTTTGTGATTCCAGCTCATCTGATGCTAATAACATGTTCAGTATGCTAACGGAGGAGGTGAAGAGGGACGGTGTGGACTTTGAGGTATAAGGGAAAATATGGTTAAGGGTTGCTTTTAGTCTGTCTTTTCTTTTAGTGTTTTTATGTTGTCTCATTGTTATTATTTCTATTTCCATTCAAGGACTCAGATGTTTCAACAGCTGATCCCAGTGACATGCTGAAAAACATGGAGGTAGATCATTATGAAATGAGTAACACAAAAGAAACAAATGTGACTGTTGTTGTGTTTCTGCATTGTTTTAAGTTCACTGTGTTGTCTTTGTGCAGGACATCGATGATATGGAGGCCAGCCTTTTTGCATCAAAAAAAAAACCCAGCACAACTCCTGCACAAACAAAGTCATTTAATGAGGGTACAAAGAAGGATTCTGCTGTGTTGGAAAATAATGCAAATCCAGAGGGAAAAGGTAATTCAGTCCAGTCTTCGTACATAAATAATTATTAGCTTCACAGTACTACCAGCTTTAAAGTTTATGTTAATTGTAACAATCAGAATCGGATTTGTCTTTTTCCTCGTGCTCAGCTAAACCAACTGGAGGAGGGCAGAAGTCAAACTCGCATAACCACAAGAAATTTACCTTCTTTGGTAAGGGATCCCCCACGTCACACACACACACACACACCTGAGGCTCACCTGACCTTTCTACAATCTAATAAAAGAGTGATTTTACTTCTGACTGATGGCTTTGTTTACTTGTACCACTTTGCTGCTCAAACTCAGATGATGGCGATGAGAGTCATGGTCAGACATCAGATATCAAAGGTACAGTAGTTAACATTTCCACATTTAGGCCATTACGGACACGAGTGGAATAGAATAAAATTTAATGAAATGTTAAATAAGTTAACAAAAATGGACAGATTGAACGTTTTAGAAAGTTTTCTTCAAATAAAAGGTTACCGCAAAATGTGCAGTCTTAAAAAAATACAAAAAAAGATAAAGGAGCTCCAGTACATCAGAAGTTTAGGTGCCTTGTGTAGATTTTTGTTATTGGCATCCCTTTTTTGCAGCTATTACAGCTTTCAGTCACTTTAGAGTTCTTCAGTTTCCTAACAAATGATTTATGAGACACAACTGGGAGAGATTACACGTTATATTATTAAATTATACTATTTTATTAAATAGAACGTTGGAAATGAAAGTTTCATTGTTGACTCAAGGCCTTACAACCTCAAGGCCTTTAACTGACCAACGGCTTGTCAAACCTTTACCTGCCACTGTTTATAATACTGTCTTATTAATGTGCAGAAATAGCCCGAAAACATTGAAAAATATCATATTTCCTCTGCAGATACAGATGACCCCCTGAATGATCTGCTTGATGACTTGCTTCCAGATGAAACCAAGCATGAACCTAATCCTAGACAGACCAAACCTGAAAAATCTGTACCATCCACTTCAGCATCAGGATCTCCCATCCTGAAGAATGAAACAAGTAAGACACAGATTTTCCAAGAGTTTTTTCTTACATTTTCACAAATAATCGCCACATTCTGACAGAGCCTGTTTCATTTTTGCTCAACAGAACAGCCATCAAAGAAAGGTTTGTTGTCCTTTAACGATGATGACGACGACCTAATGGGTACTCTAGGATTTGACAGTGATAAAACCAAGCTAAAGAAAAACGAGGCTCCACTTTGGTCTACAAAGGAGAAGTACCAGCTCTGTTTTCATTTTGTCTTTCTCACTCTCATCGTTGTTCGTATTTATAGCTCTCAAATAATAAATAATTACTGTGTGCTTTGGGCTTTGGTGCGCAGCTAAAAAACAAAGCCAAACCTTGACAATATTTTACAAGGATAGCTTTGTGTCCTATCATTATTTCTCATTTCCGTTCCGTACTACTTCCAGGAGCGATGCCCCTCGGAGACCTCGCACTAAAATTGATGATATTCTGGAGAGTTTCTCTTCCACACGTCCTCTAGAGCAACTATCCGCGGGTGAGAAGAAGGAGCAGCCTCCACCTCAAGAGAAACAGGAGGACCTTACATTCGGGTCCTATCAGCCCACTTTGGGGTCCACTCTTGAGGGTCGCCAGTCCCGCAGACAGTCTGTCAGGTCGGTCCTACTTTAACAGCTTTCTGTCATTCTCAATTATAGGATTAATAAACAGATTAGTTTGTTTTCTCTTGATCAGATTTTCGACAGAGGATATTAGCGCCTCCACCCCAGAGAAGAAATCAAAACCGACCACTCCCACCTTCAGCCGACACCGAAACTCAGCCGACTGGCTCGGCCTCAAGGCAAACGATGAACCCGATTATCTAGAGGATGGTCCCAAAGAGATGAAACCGTCCGTAGATTCTCCAAAGGCTCCTTCCTCCCCTGTGTTGGAGAGAAAGCCTTCGTTGACTGGAAGTCAAATGGCATCTGTTGCAACAATAGCAGCAGACACACAAACTGAGACTAAACAAGCCAAACCAGAGATTTCTAAAGGTCAGAGGAAGGAGGAGGAGGAGGATGAAGACTGGTTATCTGGGGCATTGAGCAGGAAGAAGGCTCTGTCCACATTAAATGCAGAGTCCAAAACTTCCAAGCACACGAAGGAAGACGATGAGTGGTTAGTTGGGGCACTGAGCAGGAAAAAGATGTTAAAGACAGAGGCACAAACTTCTAAACACGAGGAAGAAAAAGTCGAACTTGAGTCAATTCTTAGGTACTCCACACAGAGGACCAGGCAACATGCTGACAGAAATAAATGTTTCTCAATAATAGATAATAACATGATTTTCTCTTCAGTATCCAAGACGGAACAAAAACTCCCAGAAGCAAAGAAGACACGCTTCCATCCATTAAAGCTACTAGGTAAGATTTGTGTTTTGTAGATCCAGTAAATCCATCTAAGTTGTATTTTCCAAACAGTTTTGCTAAATTGCATTTTCTTACAGCCCTGCAGCTCATTCAACCCCTGTCAGAGAGGAGAGGCCCTCACAAGGTATTTAAATCTGGCTCTTGATCATCTGCTTTTAAAAAATGATTCAATTAGACTGCTCTACATTCATGTTTTCAAAGTCATGTGGCAACACTTTGCTTTTGGCATTCTCATTTTATACTTGCATTATGCTGCAGATACAGTAATCTCATCTTTTATCTTGTCATGCCTAACATCTTTCCTCCTGGTGTCCTCCGCTCATATAGATCCTATTAATTTCATCTTAACTCCACCACCGTCTCCTTATACCGCTAACAAATCTACTCCTACAGCTCAGCATTACCTTCCTTCTACTCTGATATCTCCCTCACCGACTGCTCCCTGTGCTGAAACAGACTCTGAACAAACTCTTAGTTCATTTCATCCCTCAGATTGCCCTGCTCAGGTTACTAGCCCATTGCCAGAATCTTCTGCTAGCATTAGCTACCTCCAGCCTCAGTCCAAAACCCCCCATTTTTCATCCATTAAGGAATCCGTGGGGTTAACGGAGCCCAGTCAGGCTTCTGATGAAACCCTGCAACAGCCATCATTACCCAGCGTTTTGTCTGCTATACAGCCTGGCTCAATGTGGCGTATGTATTTGCAGGGACGTGAGTGACGAATGATAGCCTCACTTTTCTCTGTTTTCATATTAATTATTAACATCTTAGCATAATTGTTATTTATGCTTATTTACCTCCTTGCAGATCCACATCAAAGCCAAATATTAAACACATCAGCTGCAGTCCAACAACAGGTACTGCTATCATTTCAAATAAAGACCTTATCATCATAAGCGAAAATGTTTCTTTCTCAAATCCCTCGTCTTCCTCTGAACAGGTGGCTCACACAGCAGACAGTGTGCAGAAGCTGCTGCTACAACAGCAGGTGAAGACCTACTTATTGTTCTCAACCTAAGGATATTTTCACCAGATGCACCTTGTTTGTTCTTGGTTTTGACTTCTCTTTCTCCAAAGATGTTGCAGTCTCAGCTGCTGGGTCTAGGTGTTCCTGATGCTGGGAACCAGCAGGGGCTTAAAGGTGATGAACAACAAGCTAGAGATTATCAAGCTTTACAAGCCCGCATCGTCCAGTTAGAGGGAAAGGTGTGTAGTTTTTTTGTTTTTTTTTTAATTAGATACTTGGACTTATTTTGTCACTTTGATGGACTTGCTCAGCTTAAAGCATGCTTGTGTCATCATCTAGATAAAAATTCTACAGCTGGAGCGAGACCAAAGCCAGTTGATGCTAGAGAATATCCAGCAGCGACATAAACAGGATATGGAGCTCATGGAGAACACACACAAGTAGTTTTATGCCTAGACAGCACAAATGTGCAGCATTCATGTGCATACACCCACATATGAAATTCTCCTACGTATATTATGTTAGTCTGTTTGCTTAAGTCTTTGTGTGTCTTCAGGGCTCGTGTGAAGCTGCTGGAGGAGTCAGCAACCCAGAGGGAGACACGAGCACAGCTCGAGTGTGAAGACTTATGGGAACGGATGGCCACATTAACGCGATCGGCTGAGGAGGAACGCTCAGCGCTGCAGGCTCAGTATCATCGAAAACTGGCCCAGGCTCAAGAGGACAGAGACTGCGAGGTGGAGAGACTTCGAGATCTCCAGAGGTAAACCCTAGAACTTTTTTAGAACAAAACCCTGAGTCAAAAACAGTAGCAATGTGCATATTACATTTGTGTTTGCTGTCCAGAAAATCTATCTTGGAGATGAAGAAAGATCACGAAGACCAGCTGCAGAGACTGAAGAGACTAAAGGATGAAGAGATTGATGCTGTTACAAGTGCAACATCTCAGACCAGGTGAGTCAGCATTAAAGGACAAGAGGGCAAACATTTAATATTGCCTGTTTCTAATTGTGAAAGAGGAAAAAAAATGACAGATATCCAACTTAAAAAAAACTGACCAACTAATCCTGGTCAAGACTTTTGAAGATTTTCTTATGTCTGCTCATCATCCAGGTCTCTAGCAGGGGTGATCGAGCAGATGGAGCAGTTCTCTTCTCGGCTCGGAGAGCTGTCCTCTCGGGTGGAGAGCACACACGAGCACACCACTCTCGGCCTGGAGCAAGGAGCACGGCACAGAGATGAGCAACTTCGAAGTACCTCCGACACACACACACATGCACACACTTTGTAAAAAAATAGGTCAAAATACAAACTACAAAAAACTGTTCTCTTAATGCAACTGGGTTAAGGTCACTCTGCACATCTCAGCAATGCAGGACCGTCTGGCTCAGCAGCAGAAAGCCACAGCAGAGGAGAGAGCTTACCTTAAAGAAATTATTTCCAGGATGGACACTCAGCTCAGCGAGCAGCAGAGGCAGATTGAGAAGGTGAGGAGGTAAAAACACGGCTTCCACTAAGGGCATACGCTGCTTGTTAGGATACCTGCTATCATCTTCAGAGGTACAAACAGTGCTGTCCAAAAATTTTAGGTCTTTTACAAGTTTCAGAAGCAAAAAACGTTCTCTTCTGTATAACTTTTTTAATATTGTAGCTTTCCAAACATTGCCTGTGCAGATAGATGAGTTACCAGCTCATCACAGGGTTAAATGAAATGATCACTTTGCACATAATAAACAGGAATAATGAAGTACAGGCCCAAAGAAATGCTTAGACCAAACAGTTGTTGCAAAAGAATAAATCTCAACACAAGATTGTCATCCTGCATCAGGTCTGTTCCAAAGCAGCAAGGATAGGAGACTTAAAATAAACAAGTCTATCTAATGTAGAAAGAAAGCCAAGTCACATGAAAAGTCTTCAAAAGTGACCTGTCAAGGTTGAAATACTTAAGTCTAATGTTCGTCCCCATAAATATTGAAGATGCCAATTTCTTTTAAATGTGTTTCAGGAGCGCTGGAAAGTGACATCAGAGCAGGCCAAAGCAGAGTCTATCCAAAGAACCCTTGAGGAGGAGCGGCGTGTCCTCACCATGCAGATCAGCATGGAGAGAGAGGAGCTGGAGAGAGCTAAGGTGAGGATGGCATTCACACCAGGGCAGAATTTAACGCCAGTCCCATGCACCTACAAGCTCCCCCTCTCTTCCATCTTTCTCACCCTCAGAGCACGTTGTTGGAGGAGCAGAAGTCAGTGATGCAGCACTGTGCAGATGAGAGGAAGAAGCTGGCGGCTGAGTGGGCCCATTTCCATGCTCAGGAGAAACAGAGGCATGAGAGAGCTGAGCGGGATGTTAACAGCCTCTTGGAGAAAAGAGAAGGCTCCATCATCACTCTGGCACAGGTGATCTGCAATACTCATTACATTTCTAAAGCGAATTTGTGTGCAGCCTCAAAGTTACACTCAAATGTAATATTCACTGATCCTTCTGTAGGAGCAAGCCGACCTGAAGCTTCGTATGGCAGAGCTGAAACAGAAGGAGATGACTGTGGCCCAGGAGCGAGAGACTCTGGAGAGGCTAAGAGAGGAGCTGGACGGAGAGAAGGAGAGAGTAAGCAGCACAGCAATGAGACTGAAAACACGGGCCCAGGAAGTTGAGGCCTTCAGCAAGGTGACATAACACAACGCCGAACCCTGCACGTTGTTAAATATCCAGGTCAGCAACGTTTGACTTGTATCCGTGTTCTTTGCAGCTCGCCGCAGAGAAGTATGAGGAGGGAGAACGAGCGTTGCAGGAGGCTCAGCGTTTGGAGGCGGAGCATGAAGTGCGACTGAAAAATATTCATACTCAAACAGAGAATCTGAGGTTGCAGGAACAACGTATCCTGAAGGTGTGTGTATCAGCTAATGCACTGCAGAAAGCAGCGACTTTCAGACAAGGCTTCTCTTACAAAGCTCATAGATGACGGCTGTATTTGTATCAATGTGTACTGTTATAGGAGCGCATGCAGTTAAATCATCTGCAAAAGGACACAGAAAAGCTGAGACAAAACTCTTCTATCTCACCTCTACCACAAATTATTCCACCTGTTTTACCAGGTAAGGTCAAACATCTGTCCATCATACTCGTTATCACACGTTTAAAGATGTATATATTTTCTCTTAAATGTCACATTGGGATTTTTTTTTTCCCGTAGACTCAGTTTCAGCGTTACCTGTCCCTGAGCTGACAACCATCAGTGTCCCTCCCCTTAATTCTGTTGCCAACTCTCAGTCCATGGTGCTTGAGGCAAGCTTGGCTCTGTGGAAGTACACAGCAGAAAAGGTAACCACTTTAGACACTTCTCAGGATGGTATGGGTTTAATGGACAGAATGAAAATTACTGACGACATATGTTCCTGACACTGGAAAAACAATTCAGTTATTTGTAAATGACTTAATCTGTACTGAGAAAAACCCCACAGCGGAGGCTTTATACTAACACACTACCTGGCCACATAAATAATGTTGCTGCCTGGATTGAACTAAGTTATGTGCCCAAGAAACAGGGTGTCCTTACTAGCTGATTATACTGAATAACCAGGTTATCCATCAATAAGATAGCACAGGAATGTTCCAAGACAATGCCAGGATTCAGTTTGCTCACACTGTGAAGATGGTTCAGGAGGCATCGGAATATTTTCACATGGCTCATCATTACATCTTAGGAGAAAATGTAATTGGACAAAAACAGGAATGTTTTGACACTGCAGGGGCTTATTAAAAGCAATGCCCTGGATGTATCAAGTATGTTATAATTAAAACATTCACAGTAACTAGATCATTACACAATCCTGTCAGTTTTGGGGAAAAAATGATCACACTTGTTCAGTAACCTTTATAACAACTATTCATTTCAAGTGATCTCTAAACATCTAGCATGTCAGTTTTAAGCATTAAGTCAAAATACCCATCACGTTTATGAGTGAAGCTTTTTGTTTGAATAGATCTGTTTACATCAAAAGCACACAAAAAATTTTCAACTTTTATTGCATAAATTACATTATAACTTACATAAACACTCACATCCACTTACCAGTTAACTCACAATATTAAACTAGTGTTTACATCCACAGTAACATTTCAGTATTAGTCTGATTAAGGCAAACAACCTACGACATTAACTGTATGTTTTGATCTCAGTATTATGTAGAAAGCAGTATTCAAATGGGCTTTTTCCCCTGTATAAACATGTATATGTCCTAGCTGCACTATTACACCCTCCTAGCCTGTTAACAGCATATAGTGCCATACTGCTCAACACAAAGTAGATAAAAATGTTTCTGCCACCAACTATTATTTCTCCCTTTTCTTTCTTCGACAGGATCGTGACTTCCTCGAAGAGGAGCAAATCTTTTTAGAAAATTTGAAGAAGAAGTCTTACAGATTCAACACAGACTGAACACCACCTCAGACTCAGCTTTTTTTTTTTTTTTTTAAATCATTGTACAACATACAGACTTACAACAACCTCTTAGAACATCAGAAATGCAGAATACTTGCAGAAAAAAATGCATTTAAAAATGTTTAGTTAAAACTTGGTTTAGTTTTCTTTTTAACATATTCTACATTTAAAAGTCTTTGGCATCAGACCTCTGGATTAATCCAAGCCCATACTGGTTCAATTCTCGGTCCACCTGTAATGTGACAAAAAGGACAAGATTTAAATAAACAGTCATCAGAGAGCCAAACCTGTGCAGCACAGGGGTCTTCAGTCAAGCCTCAGGTTACCACAACTCCACACTCAAGTTCAGACAGGGATAACTTGTATCATCACTGACGTGACTTTATGCAAATCTATATTGGATTTTTTATGAAAATATTTGGACATTTACCCAATCATGTCATCTTTGGGACCCATGCATTATCTTCTGGTCTTGCTTTACTAATGCTGCACCCTTATTTAAGAGAGAAAAAAAGGATCATCAACTGCTTCAATCATAAAACTCACAAGCAAAATATTTTTGATTTCTCGGAACAGCTGTTGTTCGTCAGTTATCGCATCAGACGGCACTTCCTATGCAGCAGTTTTCATCACTGAATCTGTGGGAACATGGATTACAAAACCCGCATAGTATCTTACCTTTTCGCTTTGTCTTTTCCCTTTTGGTTAAGTGGGATCACATCTGGAAACATGCATCAACATTTTCCATTAGCAACGTTTAACTAGGAGCGGTGACTTTACTTAAAAGACATGCAGTAGATCAGATACCATTGCTTTCCACAACTTTTTTTTTTCTCAGACAGGGATAACAAAATCATCACACGAACTGCAGACTAGTGTAAAAGATAATACACCACTAGTAAGCAGTTTTACCTTTAAATATGTGTTGTTGAAAGTTGAGAGGCTCAACTTCATTCCACTTTATCTAGTTAGAGACCTGAAAGTTAAAATTAATGTGATTAGTGAAAAGAAGTACCAGGACATGGGCTAATCATTACTGAGGCCACGTGTCTGCTCGTTTCTATCAAAAGTAAAAGCTTAACAAGTGAACTTTAATATTTAACTACTACTCTATACCGCGATCAATTTCAAGCAAAGTCTCTAAAGTTTTATCAGCCACCAGCTTAAAACATCAATTTCGCGGGGTATTGTTACACGTGTTTGCTTAGCTCAAGGCTAGCTAACAGTTAGCAGTTTAGCATAGTTTGTCTGTAAAGCCACATTTAAGGATTTTTTTCTTACTAAAGTCTCATTAACTTCTCATTTAATTACCTCTTCAAGGCGGGTCCGCTGTAGTACACTTCACATTAGTGCATAAATGTAGCTCGATCAATAAAAACATAATTAAATTGGGTAATTTGACTCTACCTCTACCCTATCTGTATCAGAAAACGAAGGACTCCAAATCTCGCGTGATGACCGTTTTATTGGTTTACAACGTCACAAGCCACGTGACTTGGATCAGGGCGTTTACGTCTGTATGGCGAGAAAGATTTGCTTTAAAATTTTTAAAAATCAAGTGCCATTACAGTACATATATGCGCTTATAGAATTGTACATAAACAAATTTTTGTAATTCATTTTACAGAAATAAAATTGGAAGCACTGAAGTCCTTCCGTTTAAAATGATTGTAAAATAGGCTAATTAACATTACTGAACAAGCAGCATTTTAATGTTTCATCTGGTTGAGCGTGGACTAGCCAAACGTGAATTGAAAGCTCAAGAAAACTGGATTTTTTTCTCTTTTATTCAATGAATAATCAGTGTTTATGCCATAATACACTGAAGTTTATTATTCGAAACTCTAAAGTTAACTTAAAGCAGCCTTCTTAAAATTAAACTGATGCAAGGAGCATAGATTTACGGTGCTCTGTGAGTGCTGACTGCTCCACGACACCAAAGCCTGCACACATAGCAGAAAGTGTTCCCTGGTGTAGAGAAGCGGTTGGACACAGGACCGTTGCATGCACTCTCCTCTGCTCCAGCTCCATCACTGCCATTCCGCTTCCAGTCACTAGGGAGAGACTCTGAACAAGGTAGGCTGCGGCTGTTAAAGCGTCCCACAGCAAGCTGGTAGCTTCAGAGTCCGCACCGCACCACCATCCGCACCGGCCTCCGGGACTCTCCGTCCGGGATGGAGAAAGACGCCTCAGATCCGGATCCATCCCGGCAGCGGAACGGGTTTGTGGGCGTCCTGTACGGAGAGTTCACCGACACTCTCAACGACAGGGTCCGGTACTCGGTGAGCTTGACGGAGAGCGCCCTGACCATCCAAAGGATCTCCTTATCACCCGGCCGGACTAAGATCATTTTTAACTTGACGGACTGTGTCGGCTGTCGGGCGTACAGAAGTCCGGATAGCTCAGACGTCGGCGCTTACTTTACAGCTTATTTTTACCCATTTAAGAGGCGCTGGATGAGCACCGGAGTGACCCGGCAGAGAGTGGAGCAGTGCTTTCGGGTCGCGCTGGTCCAGGACCCGCTCGCCAACCTCCAGGAGGCTGAGAGATGGGCTCATGCCATCAGAGATGCTTCAGTGATGCAGGCTCCTCGGAGAGACGGTGAGCATTAAAACCATTCTGGAAACCCACAATATAACTTCAAATAGTAAAATACATACCAGATGTTTTTAAGGGAAAAATAGGCATATTTAGATGCAAATTTTCAACAGTCAGGCACCTTTCTTTTTGTATAAAAGATTTTTCACACTTTTGAGTGCTACCTAAAAGTAAACCAACATGTGTACCTGACACTCAAAAAAGCCCTACTTTCACAAATGCCTGCCTAACTTTATCACACACAATCTTTATAGCTAAAAACAGGATTGACAGAGGAAACACATTCCACCTGCTGTTAACCTGCTCAACCTGCTGGGAAAGGTGGAAGGTGAGGCACCTGCCAGCAGCCACTAACTGCTTCTTCATTCATGCACACAACTCATGCAGGTGCCAGGTGATGGTCTGGAGCCTGCTGTGAAAGTACACAAACCCAAGTAGTTTTTAAGCTGTCAGCAGCGGAGAGTAGCCATTACTTGAGCTTTATTATCTCTGCTCAACAAATTCCCAGTGAGAATTAATTGCTGATGGGTGAGTGAAAAAAAATCCTATCAAAACAACATGTTTTTCATTCTGCTTTGCAGCAGCCTCGTCTAATTAGGTCTCATCATGTCTTGCGCTGTTTAAAATGCGCGCTGTCCTCGAGTTCTTTTTCTTCCAGTCTTGTTAGCTCCTTACTTTTCCATCCTGGTATGCAGTGACAGAGCAATTAACATGAATAGAATATGAGAAATCTTTATGCAGCTAATTATCCCCACTGCTTATTTGTTTGTCATTAAAGTCTAAATTCAGAATCCTCCATGCCATTATATAAAAAAATGAATAAATAAAGCAGGCATGCACTCATGGTCAGCCAGAGCAGTTCAGAGAAGAGGCGGATATTTGACTTGGCAGTGACTAATTTGGAATGTTTGCTGCCAAAGATGGAGGCAAGTGTGAGCAGCGGGATGAGGAATGAGGTCGACCTCCTGGCAGCAGCCTCCAGGTGTACTCTGCAAACACAGAGTGAGACTGGGCACTGTGTGAGGAGGAACATCCAGCCTCCCCTCTAGTCTGAAGCCAGCAGGAGTCTGAGATTCAGACCTGTGTGTCAGGCAGGCGGGCAGATGGTGGCCTGAGAGGTAACTAGCCACCCACCCTTTCACATCCTCATCCAAGAGCTCCAGCTTGGGAGGTTTTTAATAATCACACATTCTAATGTTTAATTTCTTAAGAGTTCATAGCCTCTTTTACCTTATTCTTCTTCCTCTTTTGAACACATTGACAATGTGATCATATCATTAATTTATACAGCTTGTTTCAGCATTCCAGATCCAAGCAAGCCAATAATGTACATTTAAAAGAATATATTATGTCTTCTAAATGAGTAATAGTGTGCTAGATGCAGCAGAATTGTCCCTTTACTTGTCATAGAGGGTGTATGAAAGTCAGTGTGATTCACTAATCCCCCATAGCGTATTCCCCCCTACGTTAATTGCATGTCATCTCATCTGGGATTGCAGATGGAAAGGTTGGATTAAAGGTTCAATTGCTGCAAAAGACTGGTATTTAGGCAGAGAGCTATCATGGCGACACAATTTCACATACGCATAAAACGATTAAACACAACATTCAATATGTTGCGGTATTGCTTACATCAAGGTTCTAACTCTATTAATTTAGTTTATGTGTTGAAATCTACCCGGCAGTCGCTAAGAGTTTTATTCTCACGGCAAGTGGATTGAAGGAGCTGTTAATAATGAAGTGCATATACTCTGATACAGTGCTGCTACTAGAAAACCTGCCATGCAATTGCATGCAAAGAAGTTCATGTTTACTTGATTTGGCTGTTAAGCTTGCTGCAGATTTAAGATTTATAGGTTTTTACATAATAAATTTCACATGTTTTTTATTCTGGTGGAGCAGCTGTGTTATGTTGTCTTTGAGGATTTTTGTTGGCTTTCCAAAAATCTGGAACTCTCTGACCAACTGAATCATTAAAATATGCTCAAATACGGTGGATGCACTTTTTGTATCAAGATAATAACTAAGGGCTTAGCAAAATGGAATGAAATGTTTAAAGCTCCTACCCAAAGTTGGCTTTTTTCAGATGCCTCAGGGTCAGGTGTGCCTGTCAGTGAGCGATCTTCCCCTGGGGGCTCCCTCGAAAGAGGAGTCCGAAGTTAAAATGCGTCATGAGATGACCTTTCACCCTCATCCAGCATCTTAGTCCCAATGGAGCTTTCGTCTTGTGCTCTGTGACACATGGATGTGATGGCCTGTCAGACCCTCCTCCACCCCTCTCCACCGCCTGATGCTGCCTCGGTGGGCAGTGGTGTTTATACCCTCTGGACCTTCTCTCCTGCAAACTCACCCAACCTCGGAATGCAGCTTGTTTGCAGTCTGAATATAGTGAGGAATATTCCACATATTTGTTTCTGCTCCAGCAGTTTTCTTAAAAGGCTTCATGTTTTAATGAATCTCACCAGCTGCAGCATGTTCTATAGGCACGGTGTGGGATTTCTGGGAGCAATGATACATTATGTGACAATGAGACAGGAACTCTTCTCACTTTAGTGACACATTGTCATATCCAGTCTGCCTGTCACCTCATTGCTTGTGGATGTGAGAGTATTTACCCGCTTGTAACTGTGAAACACACACATTGCAGCTGAAAGTCAATGTGCCAGTGTGACGCCTGCAGGTGTCTGACTTGTCTCAAATAGATTTCACATAATGTGTCTATTCTGCTGACACTAGGACACACACACATTTTCCACAAGTATACACCTTCTAATAGATGGTAAAGACTGTGCAGGAATAGTTGTTATTGTTGTTTTTTAAGTGACAGGATTTGGTGTCAGTATGTTAGAATCTGTTTTTGGCATTTAGACAAAATAAAGATGTTCCTTAAAACAGCAGAACGAGTATCAGCATCAACACTGACATTTCAGTTCTGACACACAACATCAATTGACTATATTCCTGCAGGTTCAGGTTGTTTATGAACATCTAACTCCAGCACAACCATGAAACTGGAATTTCTTCTTTGAAGTTAACTCTTTAAAACATGATATATATATATATATATATATACATACATACATACATATACATATACATATACATATATATATATATACGTACATACACACGTACATACACACATACATACATATATATATATATATATATATATACATATATATATTTGTACCGTTTCTCAGGGTGTGATGTTAGAATTATTGTAGTGCAAAAGGTATCCACCAGGGGGCAGAAAACAAGAATCTGACTATATACAACGGAGTTTTGAGCAAAGTTTTTACCATAAAGTGATGCAATAGGTCTCAGAAACTGTATGTGTCAAATATGGTTTGCGCAGCGTTAAAGGGTTAAACATCTACACAACATATTTTATTTAGACCCGTTTGAGCCATTTGTATAAACCATAATTGCTTCATCATGCTGACTTTTTAGTCTTGTGCTGGTGCAAACAAGCTAAGCAACAAGGCTTTGACTGTTGCCGATGCTAAGTTTTTCCTTGGCCCTGATAAAAACGATACTTATCCATAGGCGTGGCTTTACAAAACTGAGCTCATGAGACTTCGTGCTTCATTGTTTGTTCTCATATCATCCAAACCATCTCTTCCACCCATCCATCTAGCTGATGCTCACACCTCATCTGGGATATTTCCCCCCCCCCTTTTTCTGATATTATACAATTATAATTAACTGTCCTCATTTGGATTAGAATCAATATGATTTGATTACAATGTTCTAGTGAAATGTAATCTAAGCTTTTTCGAAATAATGGGCCCACAAGAAATCTGTCCCTCTCTCTACTTCAGTCCCAACTAAAACTCAACATTTCCTATAGAGTTTCTTTTTAGTATTTTTTTCCCATAAATGCTTTGTTAAGTCCCCTGATGGAGCTTCAAATTGTTGTCAGTGCTGACAGGCTATGAGTCAGAGCCAACCTAAATAGAAGCCTTCAGTTTAGATGTTGATACCTTGGCTCTTAACTGGAAATTGGGATCTAGAGTGGTCAGAGAATCCATGGCCATATATTTATGGTAACCTCAGCTAGCAAGGCCCCCCAGCTCCTGGGTGGATGGATAGAATGTCTCACAGGCTGCAGTGAAAAAATCCCTCCCAGACTTTTCATTGATTAGGTAAGGTAGTAATCGATAACCTTTCCCTTTTTTCAGTTCTCATACTCTGGGACCTGAACAGCTTTTAACATTCCCACTGGACTCAGCTTGTGATAAGTGCTAATTAGCAAACGTTAGCATGCTGATAAACCTGGTACCAAAGTTATCATTCAACTCTGTGATGTCCAGGTTGTGAATAGATAGATGGAAGTTATCAATACAAATCTATTGATAGAGATGGCTCATCTGAAGAGATCTTCAGTTTTTTAAAGTGCAACATGCTTTAGCTGCTTGAAAGTTTGACTAAAGTGCAGTCAATCTTTAATATAATTAGGCATTATTCTATTGGAATCACTTAAAAATAAATCATGGAAGGCAGCTATGAGGTCTTCAGACACCATTTTTCTCTGACTCTTCTGTTTCTGTGTTTTTCCATCACGTAATGTTGTGTATTAAAATGTCAGTCTTTTGTATTAAAGCCAAAAGCTTTCCAGTTGCAGAATTTTTCAAGGACGTTTGTGGATTTAAGATTGATTTATAACTCAGCACACTTAAATGCAAAGCATGATTGTGAAGCTCTTTCACTGTTGAAAGCTGTTTTCCACTGTGTTCTGGAAGTGTGCGGACCTTTTGTATCTGAAAGCCACATTGTGCTGAAATACGCGTGGTAAACAATGGTAACCCTGTGTGGGTGAATGGGGGCAGAGTGTTTTTGCACTCTCACCCCAGTCTTCCTGGTGGGTTCACACGTCTTTCACTGAGGTGTTTTTACACCTCTGCCGTGTCCCATCATCAAATGCAGTAAGAAGCCAGCAGTGACAACCGCATATCGCGGGTCACCGAACAGGAGAATGAAACTCTCAAGATGAAAATTACCACGATATCTCGACATGAGTCAAAGCAAAGGTACATAAAGCATTTTTGTCTGATTAAAAACTAATTTAGTCCTGGAATTATTTGATGAATCTGATCACATTCTGTGCTTAGAGGAATGTATCTTGATACCAAAGTCAGTATCATCTGCATCCACAGTTTTCTGGTGAAAACTGATACCTAGTCTGCCCTCTGTGCTCCTAAACTAAATGATTCTTTGTCTTTCGCATTCATTTGATATGATCACTGATGAGTTTGTATCTTGCTGTATTGCCACAGATATCTACTGCAAAAATCCAACTCTAGAGGAAGCTTTTCTCCAAATGCTTTTTAAAAGCAGCACATCATTTTAGCTGCATCACAGTTTGTGACTTTTTTGGCCTTTTCTATCCTGACATCTGATTTTATGAATGTCTTCTGTTTGAATACATGGTTTTATTAATTCAGGTTGTTATTATATAAGAAACTCTATGCCTGGAATCGGTGCAAGCCAGATAACATCCATCCTGAACAAATGTCCTAGAAGAGGGTGGATCTCTACAAAACCCAGAGGCAATTGGTAACTTTTACTCCAGTGTATAAACAGAAGGCTTATCATCGTTATGGAGTCTGGCTTGTTTGGCTTAATGTCTGATTTGTAAAAGATGATAAATTTAATATATTGCATCAGCTCACACGGCATGAATCTAACAGCATCTGCTGTTAGGGATCTCCAACAGAGTTGTTGTGTTTTTTTTGGTTTGTTTTATTTTGTTTTTTACTCAAACACTCCTGTGTAACACTCCACTAAGTTTATGCCAGACAGAGACAAAGTTTCGCAGCAAGCCCACATTACTGAAAGGCAGGCAGATTATCACTGTAGAGTGGCTGCCTAACATAACAAAAAACAAAAAACAAATCCGAATTTGGCATCACATCGGTAAGATAAGCTGATTTTGGGCATGTAGGTGCTTTGTCACAGCAGTAAGCCAAATCCACCAAAAACCAATTCACCCTCCTTATTTATGAAGATTCTGATAGTTTTTTTTATAATTAGTGGCCATGCTAAAATATTCTTTTTTTAATCCTTATCTCGAGATAACAAGTTTGTTTTCTCATTATCTCTAGATTACTAAGACTGTTTTCTTGTGATAAAGAAGATAATTTATCTCATTATCTGGTGAAAACAAAGTTTGTTTTCTCTGAAGCGAGATGATTACGGTGGGCTCAAAAGTTTGTGGTTACTGTTACACCTGATTTCTTTACCAAAATGGACCCCGTGACAGCTGCAGAAGGGCTGGAAGTCATATGTGTGCCATGCATCCATATTAAAGGACATCTCCCCTCCCAGCCATCCAACACCCCTCCCAAACACTGAAAGCCCCACTGAGAGCTCCTTCAGAGACAGACTGCTGCATCCAAAGTGTGAAGGAGTTATTGCAAGTCCTTGATTCCTGCAGCAGTTAGACCAAAAACCAGCGATGCTCCCAGTAGACCACAAACACAATCAATAAAAGCCAATATAATTTATTAATGTACATACTTTTTTAAATTGTTATATATAAAAACAACATGGAGGAGTTTGCATGTTCTCCCCGTGTATGCCTGGGTTTTCTTCCAACTTCCTCCCACAGACCAAAGATATGCATGTTAGGCTGACTTGAGTCTTTAAATTCTTGCTGGGAGTGCATGTGAGCCTGATTGAATGTTTGTCTCTCTGTGCTGGTCCTGTGATAGACTAGTAAAATCTGGGATAGGCTCCAGCCCCCTTGCAACCCTGCATTTGGAATAATCCATGATTCTGGAAAAACAAACATTGTTTTCTCGAAAAAAACAAGATATCGGCACTTTTTATTTTTTAAACAGTGTTTTAAAAAAGCATATATACATATATATATATTTTATATTATATATAGAATTAGAGGTAAAGAAGACCTCAGTATTAATAAATACGTGATAACAAGTTTACAATACAAAAAAAACAATGAAAAAATATCTGCACCTGCAGTTACATGAAAATCTATTTCTGAAAATCTGACAGTGAAAAGTAAATTGTGTTAAAATAGTTTTTTTATATAATTAATTCAGCCCACAGCGCCTCCAATGGCTTATGCTGCATGAAAGATGAGAACCATTATAATGACAGAAGTGAGTCAGGCAAAGGAGGCATCCAGTTGTCAAGGTTGACACATCAAGATGTTTTAAATGGAATTACAAGACTTTCCCAGCCCTGACTGAAAAATATATTGTACCACGTGAAGTTGCAGGTCAATGTTCTAAGAGCTCCCCAACCTCATTTTATTCCATCTTTCTGTTTTTATTTGAGAGACATAAGCAGTGGGGGATTTTCTCATGGGGATGACATGTCAAAAATGGTCATTAATAATTGGTAAGATCCCAGCTGAGTAGCATCTGTAAGCGGTCTCTTTTTAAAGAATGTCACATTAAAATTAAGCATTGTCAGTCTGAATACTCTCGCAGCCGGTGACTTCACTGTTTCTTCTCTTTTGTTTCACGCAGCGTTTCTGTGGCACATTGACCTAAGGGAAATGGCTGTTCTTATACGTCCTTTGAAAATATTCCTCACATCTTCTTCATCCTCACCTTTTCATCTCAGGTGTGGTGCATATGGAGCTGCGAAGGCCTTGCAGGACCATGATCCTGGTGAACCCCAACAGCGGACGAGGACAGGCTCTCCAACTCTTTACTTGCCATATACAGGGCATGCTCACTGAGGCCTCCATTCCCTACACACTTGTCATCACAGGTCAGTCATGAACATGTTCTCCCACATGCATTCAGCTGGCATTCTTCCCTGTGTCATCTTCATATGAAAAAAAGGGGGATTAAAACCCTCCACATCATGGAAAGATCAATCTGAGAACTGGGTCATCCTGCCAGTTGCGCACACAAGTTGGAGTGATTGCAACTTATAAGCTCTGCAGGAATTATGCATTGTTTTTATGATCACAGATTCACAGGCCACATGTTTGCAGCAAACATGAGCATGTGCGCATGCAGCTGCAGGAGCCTGAGCACGTGTGTACTGCAAGGCATTAAATTCTCATCTCTGTCATGCCAGCTGTTCCACATTCTCCATGAGTTGCTTAAGCCTTTCGCTGACCCTTAACAGTATTGTGTTATTTACTTTCATCAGAGGCTCTGTTCTCCATGTGACCTCTCTCTGAATACAAAGGAGCAGCTACACTGAATGGCTTTCACGAAAGATGCAAAAAAAAATAAAACACATTGCATAATTTACCCTGCATTTCATAACCTCCTCTCTTCCTGTTCTCCTTCCTCACCCCAACCCAGTTTGACAGGACCAAATATTTGACAGGTAAGCTCAGCAGTATGCAGCCAAACCTCTGCTTCAGCTCAAAGTGAGACAGATTGTGACAGCCAAGGAAGGGCGGCAGGGCAGGAATCATACTAGTGTGCATGCAGGCTCTTTGTGCAGACTCCTGGGACTTTGGAGAAGGTCAGCAGCTGGATGTGGATGACAAACACAGAGTAATTAATAAAATGAAGGGGGAAGAATATGGGTCACTGTGAGCTGCGAGCAGGCAGATACAGTAGCCAGTGAGAAGAAACTGAAGCAGTTTACTCAGCACACCACTCTATGATGAGTGTATCGCACTGCCTTTGCCTCAGGAAGGACAAGGAGGCACCTCTTGTGTCAGCATGTACCTTTTACATACTGTATGAAGCAGTGAGTTTTAATCTTTACCTGGGCTAACTCCAGATGGATTCAAGATACTGCTGCTTTCAAACAAACAAAAGAAAAAGAAAAACTCCCAAGATTTCCCTCCATTTTTAAGTAATTACAGTTTTTATTTGAATACTTGTCATCTCTGCAGTGCATTGATCATAGATCCACTGCCTTCTGCTTTAGGCTGAGCCTCATGTTTATGTTTTCTGGTGACCCCTTCAATAAGGAAGAGTCTGGGAAGTAAAGCATCAGTCCAGGCCTTGGCAGACTCAAAGTGCTGAGTCAGCTTTGAAGCGCCGTTACTCTCTCCTGCCTCGGTCTGTCAACACAGCACTGCATCACCGCCTCCAGCCCGTCCAGCTCACAGCAAACACACAGTGTAGCAGGCAGCAGGTAGAGGCTGAGCAAAAGCGAGAAGAGGGGGCTGATCGATACTCAAGGAAAAATATTTCCATCATAATGGCTGCATATCAAGTGCTTCCTAGCTTCCCGTCCCACCATCCTCCCTTTCTCTCTTTAAAGTTTTTCTTTCTTTGTTTTCATCCACGTGGCTCCACTGGGGAGTCTCCCCTGGCTTGACTGTAGATTTTAATGCTGGCGGGATGAGCCTGTGGAGACCCCCAGCAGAGGGACCCACTCAAGGATGCTGCCAATAAAAGTGGGGCTGAACAAATAGCTTGTTTCTCCACTGGCACATTAACTAACACTTACACACACACACACACTGAGCTCTGAGTACACACAACATGATGTCACAGATGTTTTGCAGGCTGGCTAAGCTGCCTTGGAGCTGTTGAGTAGCCACTGGACAGGCTAATGTGATGTGTGTGACCCGATAAGAGGAAATTGATTTTCTTTTCTGCCTAATCTCCCTGATCCCACCCCAGAGGCTGGTGATGAAGGGAGCAAGTTTGCTGTCTGTCCTTGCGCTTTTTTTTTTCAACGATTTTGTCAGCTCATCCCATATTCTGCCACATTTTTTGCTTTGTCTCGTAGTTTTCTCTTCCTTCTTTTGTTATTTCAGAGCACCAGAACCATGCGCGGGAGGTGGTGAGGAAAGCTGACCTGTCACAGTGGGATGCCCTGGTCATCATGTCTGGTGATGGGCTGTTGTTTGAGGTAATGGACTTACTTCTGCTTACTAATGAATTGGTTATGATTTTAAAAGTGTAAATAATTTTCTTTACTTCTTAGAATAGGAATAGGCATATGAATTTTTTATTTGGTGTAAAGTATGAGAAAAGACCTCAGGTGCTTTGGCAGTTCTTATCACAGAAATACTTTTATCAGAATGTTTTCTCATGCAGTGCTAGTCCTATGCTTCTGCTTATGTATTTGTGCATTTAGGTAATAAATGGTCTGATGGAGCGAGAAGATTGGCAAGAGGCCATCCAGACCCCTCTGGGTATCCTACCAGGTGGCTCTGGTAACGCCCTGGCTGCATCCATCCACCACTACTCACAGTGAGTTGGTCTATTAATGAGTCATTTAAATTCATGGGCTGACAGTGCAAAAGACGAACCTTCTTCATCCTAAAAGACAATTTATCTCCTTCCTGTGTAATTATGCTAAAGGATGACTGGTCACATCGTTCCTCAGGAGAGAAAGGATGGACTTAGGCTGCTTTGCTGTGCAGCAAGAGGTTATTTCTGGTTATTTAAACTCTCAAATGAATGATGTAATGGGTTTATAAAAAAGCATTATGACTGATTATAGTCCAGGCTGCAGCTGTGGAACATGTTGACCCAGCATATGTCCAGGGTATCATCTCCATCTGCTGGTTGGTTGTTGGCACAGCATCAAAGAAGCAATCCTGGTGAGCCAAAACATCATGCCCACCTCTGCCCTAAACAAGTCAGACCTGTAGAGTCATAAACTGTCAGATCTGAAGATTTGCTGTTCTGATAGTGAAACCTGTATAGCAGATCCCTTCAAGTCATGTAACTTGTGAATCGAAACCACTGTAGATCAGACTTGTTTCAGGGAATCCAATAAACCATGTGGCCACATAGAGCTGCTGTGATGGTTCAGCAATGTGCTGTCTCAGGTTGTAAAAGAGAAAGTACACAATCATTCACTTCAAAGGTTTTACATATTAAGAAGTAAAATAAAATAATCTGGTCTTCACCACGTCTTACAATTAGGTAAATACTACTTCCAGTGAACAAAGACATCAACAATGGGCCACATTCACCAATAGGTTGTTACAAATCTATTTAAATTTGTTGTGTCTGGCTTCATTGTACATCTTTATGATTATTTTTTGTTTTCATTCATCCTTTTGGCATTATATTTCTTATTTGTTCTCATTTATCTCACCTTTGTCTGTGTGTTTGCACACGATCATAAGTCATGACCATTTATCTACCAATCTAAGGGGTAAGTATAGTTCCATGGTCTACGAACCCATTCATGATTTTGACAAAGGGTTTTCGGAAAAAAATTCTTAAGTATGAACAAATTTCTGAAGATTCATAAGAAGATATTGGTGAATGAGGTCCAATGTCCTTTGGACAAATAAAACCGAAGTCTGGTGAAAGCCAAACACAGCCCATCACACTTCATATGGCTTTCAAGCATGGTGGTGGAAAGCTGATGGTTTGGACTTGTTTTGCAGCCATAGCACCTGGAGACTTTGCTGTAATTGAGTTGATGATGAACTCATCTGTATACAAAAATATTCTAGAGTAATCTAGAATAGTAGTAATAGTGATATCTAGTAGATAAAGCTCAGTTGGAAGTGGGCCATGTTAAATGACACTGAGTCCAAGCACATCAGTAATTGTACAACAGAATGGCTGAAAAAGAAAATAATCAGGGTGTTGCATTGACTCAAAGTCCAGACTTTAACCTAAATGAAATACTGTGGCGAGATCTGAAGGCAGCGGTGCATAAATGAATGGCTGCAAATCTAGAAGAACTGAAGAAAAGTTGTAAAGAGGATTGAGGCAAATTTCCCCACAACATCTGAAGCTGATATCATACAGTAATTGGTTACTTCAAGTTTTTCCTACATAGTTCTACAAACTAATGAAAGTACCTCCGCATTTTGTCTCAAAAAACATGTAAACTGTTACGTGGTCGTTCATCTGAGCTAGTTTTTACTTAATTCTAAAACCTGGTAAGGACCGGATGCTTTTTTCTTTTTTCATATTATTCCCTGATACATAAAACATTAGCATGAAGCTGGGTGTACTTTTTTCATGACTATCATGTAGTGAAACTCACTTGGCTTTCGTCCTCCCCGCTCTCTTTGAAAAGCTGACTCTGAGAAGTGACTTTCGAATATATCTCAGAGGTTGACATATGCTGTTGGAACAAGCTCATCATTCTCGTTTACTTCATGTGTGTAGTCATGACATTTTGGTTCATCAATGTAATTGCCGCCCCAGGTTTATATATAATATATATGTATAAATCCTACAAGCTGATGTCTGAGCTGTATTTTGTCTTTAGTGCTGCTCAGAAAATGACACTGAACAAAAGCAACGAACACGGTTATACTGCTAAGCATCAATGTTTCATTAATTGTGAGTGTGTTAGCATGCTGTAGCTGTAGACTCTGCTGTATTTAAATATTAACTAAACCTCATAAATGATGGCAACAACACTGCATTGTGCTTGTGTGGAGCCTGCCTCAAGGTCAGCTGAGAAAAAGATAAGAGCCATTTGTAAATCTGTGCCCTCGTTTTTGCAGTCAGTGCCCACAGGCACAGACGGGAACTTCATCCAGGTTCTGTCATGTGGTTTGGTCTGTTGAAGAGTGCAGGAGCCAAATGCAGAAATGCAGGAGATTCTGGAGGCAGGCGAGAGCAAAATATAGTAACCCAATGACTATATCAGCATGCAACCCAACTGTGACGAGGATCTGAAAGACAGCAAAGAAAAGCAGGAAATATTTATACAGAGGAAGCAGTGGCATATCAATAAAAAATTTATTGCGACGGCCAAGATGAGACAAGTTTGTTTGGGGTGGCCAATCAATACATTTCATTAACTACTATAATTATTTGGTCAGAATCATTGTGTGAAATACAAGGATTCTTGGGCGTCTGGAAGCCCTTAAAAAAAGATTTGACCCTCTTCCAGTGTAAAAGAAAGGTGGATTTTAAGGATATTACATAACGTTGAAAAACATTTCTCTTATTGCAGAGTAAACAGACCACCTCTCTCTTAAAAAAGGCATTTAGAAGAAGCTAATGAAAAATAAAAGGCAGGTGTGGTAATAGACAAAGTGAATCCAGGTGTGTGGGGAAAGCAAAAGGCAAGATTGAGAGAGAAAACAAAAGAAAATAAAAGAGAAAACCAAGATAAACAAAACAAACACAAACCTCATAAATTTACAGTGTCATGAAACAGATCATGACAGGGTGCATGTCATTTACTTAAATATACTCAAATGATATGGAGGTTTTAAAAAATAATAAAAACACTTCTTTTTCTAAGTCTGTCTCTATTCTTACAAGAATGTCAAATAATTAAATGCTGAAGTTCAAATTTCCTTGTAACTCCTATGTGGGCGTATTTAAATTATTCCATGTGTGCTTTATTATAATTTCATTCAACAAACTCGACAATATTCTTGTACGTAAAGTCCCCAAGCAAGTCTTTGATCTTCTCAAGTTGTTTTACTGCAGCACTTTTTAATCTCCCTTATTAGATGCTGAACACGAAACAATATGCTCTTCATAATATGCATTAGCAGAATTTTAAGATTACTGTTAAATGGTTGTCAGCAGACTACAAACTCAGCTTTTCTTCAGTGTGTCTTCAGGTACTGGTGATGCACAGGTTAGGGTTTGTACAACAGACTTTTAATAGAAAGCAAATTGCTTTATCCAACTTGCAAACAAGATTTGAGTTAATAAGGCATCCAAATTTGGGCCAACCTGATTGGTCTGTTTAACCAGAACTTTGATGTTTCTAAGCAGGGCCATTCTACCATAACTCGCATGATTTTTAAGTATTTATAACAGCAGCAGCTGAGCGCAGTGGGGAAAGTGCAGGTTAAGTTGGCACTTAAAAACAAATGTCCTTATAGCCCCGATATGAAGCCCAGTATATCAGTCACCATGTGCTCTGCACAAAGTCATTGTTTATACCTGATGGCATCATTTTTTTCCTCAGCTGAGTTCTTAAATAATTTAAAAATAGACTAAAACCCTTTAGTTACTGCTCTGAAACAGTCATTTATAACAGGCTCAGGGGATGTTGTGTAATGTATGGACCTCTAACTCCTGATTTTTGTAAAAATCCCATCAGGTCGCCACCAGCATGGAACGAGGAGCTGCTACTGAGCTGTGGCTTCATGCTGTGCAAAGGTCTGGTTGGTTCGCTGGACCTGGTGTCGATCCACTTGGCCTCTACACAGCGCCTCTTCTCCTTCCTCTCCCTGGCTTGGGGCTTTGTGGCAGATGTCGATATCGAGAGCGAGAAGTACCGCCACGTGGGAGCTATCCGCTTCCTGATGGGTACTCTGGTGCGTCTGGCCACCCTCAGAGTGTATCAGGGCCGGTTAGCGTATCTTCCTGTGAAGGAGGCACCAAAACTTCCAAAAGGAAGCATAATGGCAAACCATCCACCCTCCACCCCTCAGTGCCCCTCGCTCTGCTCTTCCCTCCCCTGTCGGCTCATTCCCAACACTTCGCCAAAGCAAAGCTCTCACCACAATTGCATCAGTACGAATTCAAACCACAACACCATCACCAACTCCTCCAACAGTACCATTGACAACAAGAGATCTGCGACACAGAGAGACACCAAAACAGCAGATCCTGTGGATTCTCTGCTTCCTGGCCTGGACCAGCCAGTCCCAGAGAGCTGGACAGTGGTCAAGGAGGAGGATTTTGTCTTGGTGTTGGCTATTTACCAGTCCCATTTGGCTGAGGACCTGTGGACGGTTCCAGGTGCAATGGCAGACGATGGGGTGATTCATCTGTTTTATGTGACAGCAGGAATTTCTCGGCCTGCCCTCCTGCGCCTCTTCCTCGCCATGGAGAAGGGCGCCCACTTGGCTTGCGGCTGCCCCTACTTAGTGTATGAGAAAGTGAGGGCTCTGCGGCTGGAGCCCATCTCTCCCCAAGGCATGATCACTGTGGATGGAGAGGTGGTGGAGTACGGACCAGTGCAAGCTCAAATCCACCCCGGGCTGGCCAGACTCATATATGGATGAACTTATACTACTTTATCTTTCCACTTTGGCCTTTTATACTCTTGTCGGTTTCTTTGTGTATGCTGTGCTTTCAAAAGTGCCAAAGACATTTAATCAGCCTCTGGAAATTCCTTTATTTTTCTACATAGACAACTTGTCCTATTTTTGTGGACCCCCTTTTTCTCAATGTTAGATTCAGGGTCAAAGCCATGGAGGGTGGTTCTTGCTTGTGGCTGGTCCAGGCTTTGATAAATGTGGAGGGATGGTGTGTATGTGCATTACAGAGAGAGCTAGAGAGAGAGATCTTTATGTATGTATGTGTGCACTCGAGTGTGTGTATGTGTGGGATCGTGCATGAGGAGCTTTGGCAGCACGGTAGCAGAGGAGTGTATTGTGCATTCTGCTGTCGGATCTCATAAGCACGGCACATGTTAAGTGAGAAGCACATTTTTCTGTCCTAGGAGGCTCCTGCAGAAAATACGCCCCTTGCCCCACTGTACTACTCCAGGCTGACAATCTCCCTGCTGGGCCACCACTCTGACAGCATCGCCTGACCTTCAGCTTTAAAAAAAAAAAAAAGCTTTCTTGCTGAAGAGAAATAAATCCCTAGAGGATTTAACATCAACAGATCTTTACTCTTCGCATAGTTTTTAGAAAAAAAAAACTCCCAACAATGTCCAGATCTAGCCATGTTCAGCATTATCAACCTTTGAACCATGCTCCTTCACCTCCTTTTTCTCCTTCCTTGCCAACAAGAAACTAGCTGAGGTTACACCTTTACCACAGTCCGATCCATGTCCTGTCCTCCTACCCTGCTTTATTATCGTTAAACTGTACAAACAGCTTCCACTCACAAGCGAATATACTTCCCTTTGCCCTCATCTCCTCCACACCCCTTTCTTATGCTCAGATACACACACACCTACACACACACACACACATTCCCTTGCATCTCTGCAGCACTTAGCTAGGGGGAGGGGTACGATCTGCTTCTGTGCATATGATCCCCACTCCTCTTACCATCTTAAGATTGTACTCTCCCTCTCTTCACTGGTTAACCAGCCATCAGCACCAAATGTGTCCTTAACATGAGGCTTTACATCTGTATAAGCGTGGTAAATAGAAATCCTCTTCCTTTTTTTTCTTTTTTTTTTTTTTTAAATCATACGAAAGCTCCTAAGTGGCTTTCAAACACATATTAGACTGGTTAAAGCACACTCGAGTGGATGAAGTGCAGCCATACTGGGTTCGACAGCATTGCATATTGAGAGGCATGTGATCAATGTGAGTAAGAGGGAGTCAAGTGTTTTGCTCCTCTGTGTTGGCCCCCACGCTTGCTGTGGTGATGAGCATTAGTGCGCTGGAGTGGAGGAGAGTGCAAATGTTAGCATTATCATCAGTGCCCCCTCCACACTTTTGCACACATATACGCAGCCTCTCTCTCTCTTTCTCTCTGTCTTTCTCATACACACCAGTTTACTTCAGGCTGCACCACAACTGTTCATGCATGTGTATGCAGCAGAGGTATATCATCCCATTTCAGGTTAGCTGCTCTTAAATGTAAAAAAAGATCATACTCTTTAAATAGTGCTGTTTATGCTGAAAACAAACTCACCTCTGCCGAAAGTAAAACTAAAATGTTGACTGGCTAATGGGCTTCAAAACAGTGCTGGATGTTCAGCTTTTTTTTTTTTTTTTTAAAGGTTTGTTGACTACATTGCTGTCATCCTGAGTGCAACACAATTTAATGCAACGAGTGCCCATCATTTCCTGCTGCTTTACTGAAGCCCAAGGGGGGGAAACCTCAAGTGACTGGTTTCCACTGGACGCAGCACAAATATGCTGTTTTTATCATAATGCAAATAAAATCTATCAGGGACTGTCAAAAATTATTAGAGTGTGGTGGCATGCCAACTGAAAACTCAGTAAAGTACTGTAAACTGTAGTGTGTGAGTGTGCGTGTGCATCAGAACTGGATAGAAGATGATAAGATGGCGTCTCAGTCATTGGAATGAAAGCTGCTCAGTGGCGCATAAGCCAAAAAAAGTCCATGAGGGACTCTGATGTTATTCACACTCCTGCAGTTTCGGGTCCATCACTTGGACACATTAGCATATATGAATGTGGAAAAATCTTATAATAACCACGCAGCTCTTCTAGACTTTCCAAATATTGTTGGAGTAAAAAGAATCATTTCACAGGATTGGCAGGATTTTCCTTTCAAAGAGTTTGTTTACATCAAACGTGGAAGTTCTAGCATGATGACTAATCGAGAGCTATGGGCATTACTTTCAAGTCCTCCTGAAAGCAAATGAAAGCTTTTATTCTCGCCTGCATGCTAGTATGCAACCAATAAATGACTTTTACTGATATTTGCATCCAATGAAATGCTCTCATGAATTTCAGAGGATTGGGCCCTT
This sequence comes from Melanotaenia boesemani, assembly GCF_017639745.1. Taxonomy (NCBI): domain Eukaryota; kingdom Metazoa; phylum Chordata; class Actinopteri; order Atheriniformes; family Melanotaeniidae; genus Melanotaenia; species Melanotaenia boesemani. Next base: position 19,789,662 of record NC_055683.1, on the reverse strand, counting down.
CGGTACAGAGGCAGCCACCAGAGCTTCTCTTTATACAGAAAACATAAATATTAAGAACAGATTAAACTCTGCCAGTGGTGTTGTGAGAAATTAAAAATAATAATAATAATAATAATAAAAAAGAAATGTATGCATGCTCAGAAAAAACAACAGTTTACATACAGCACCAGTCAAAAGTTAAAAGGACACATTTTCCCATTAAATCTAATAGGGAAACATGTCCTGACTATAAAAAATAAATAAGTGTATAATAAATTAATTAAATTTGAATAAGTCAAATGAACTTAAGATGTTTTTTTGTTCTACTAAAATTAAAGGACAGTATTCATTCTATAGGCTGTCACAATATCAGGTTTTCCTTCCTGATCATAGTTGCCAAAAACATTCATGAGAACAATGTTATTGTGATAATTTAGAAAATATAAAACATTATATTATAATCAGTATCATTCATTGAGTAATATTTAATTTTAATGGCTGATATTATATGTGTATTATAAACATAGTGTAGATATCTTTTAATATCACAATTACCATCAATGCCAGCTCATTGCAACACTCCTATCGTCACCATCATTGTGCTTCCTAAAATTATTCTGTCGAGATAAAACCAAACCACAAATTCTGCTAAATTGACCTTTAGGTCTTGCAATGCAGACAAGCAGATATTTCTGATTAATTGATTTGATTGTCTTTTGATTTGATTGTTATTATAAAGTTTATAAAGATTGTTATTTCTCCCTAATAACTTTTGCACAGTCCCTTATAGACTTCTGGTGTACTTGAAGTTGACCTGACTGATCATGTAAATTCGGGTTTCCATCCTCACTGCAGTGCCGATTTTCACCTAAGACTTGATATTACATTCTGAGACATTTACACCCTCCATGATATGATGGCTGCAACTCATGTCTTGACATTCTTCCTCCATTTACTCTTTGAAGTTGTCCAGCTGCTTGGAATCCATCATCATGACCTGCAGGCTGCTCACCTGAAATCGAGGCTGCTCACATGCTTCATTCATGACTAAATGTATTCACTAAATGGACAGAGACCAGCTATGCAAATGCCTTGTCATGGCTGCAGACATTTTGGAGTGAGGGGTCCTCCTGCTGGATTATCGTTAAACATGGAGTGATGGCTTTGTCTTGGAAAATATGCCCTTCTGTTATACAATGCTATCTCCTCATTCTGCCACCTGTTCCTTTCTCTTTTTATATTTAGACCCAGATTAGTCGACTGCAGAAGACACAGAGTTCTTCATCAGTAGCGAAAGCCAACATCCAGCTTATTGTAATTCATCATCAAAGGAACTGACTTGATTCTTGCAAATAATAATCAGCATCACGGTGTCGGGCGTCACACTGCTGTAACTCATGGTACTATACTGTTCTGTTGTTATACTCCACTGGCTGCTTTAATGTATCAGCAGCTTTTTAAAAATACTAATGTTAATACTTTGTCTTCATGACTGTTACAGAGTTTTAAAAAAATGATTTAAAAGAGTTGTGTCACAGACTGAACTCAAACTCAAAAAACTTTAGAAGTGCAATGATATTTTTAATAAAGAATCTAATCATGTAATGCTTTCTGTACCATGTACACGCTAAACTTAAGCTTCTTATAAACTTACTGTTGTATCCACTGTTATTAAAGGCTTGAGATAATACCATGATTTACAAATAGATAGTGAATGTTAGTGTTTGTTGCTTTTATGTGCTGAGATGAGCTGGCTTTTAGAGCAGTGTTCCCATGTGGTGTGTTAATAAGAAAAACAAAACAAAAAGAAACCAAAACATGGCACTGTTTGGTGAAATGTGTGCTACATACCAACAGCTTTTGTTTCTTTAAAGTAGGTGATAATATGAAAATGTCAGTGCCTTACTCATTGCACAAAACTGTAGTTAGGTGGCACAGATTTTTTAAAAATCTCCTGAGAAATAAATTCTTGACCACATGAAATCACATGGCTATTGTAAAGGTCAGGGGGCTGTTGGTGTTGCATTGAGGCTGATTTAGATTTCTGATTTGTACAGGGTACAGGGTGTGTGTGTATTTGGAGGCAACCAGGCTTTTATTTCCTGTTAATTTTTTTCTTTACAGACTTTCCTTCTCTTTTTTATTAAAAAAAAAGATCAATAAACATATTAATGCAGAAAAAAAATCTCTTTTGTTAGTGCCTGTCTTTGTCCATGTCATTCACTTGTCCCACAAGAGGATTTGATCCAGCTCTTATTAATATTACGGTCCAAATCTTTCTGGAGATTCCTAAAGCTTTGAAGCAGAGATTAAGAAAATACCTATATATATATATATATATATCATAAAACCAGCCTGCATCAAAGGCATGCTGTAAAAACAAGACAAACAGTGGATATGACTGTCTCGGTTCGAGGGCTTGCTGATTTTTTTGTTGTTCTTTTCCAGTGAGCATGTAGACAAGCACCAAGCATTCAGGAACCATGTGCTCTGGAATGATGAATTAAGGCCTTTTCAGGAGAAGAAACCTCCTAGCTGTGAGCACAGTAGTGGAGATGTTATGCTTTGCAGTCACTTCACTGCCACAAAGACAGTATAGCTTACAGAATAAATTCTCCATCATATCAACGTGTACTTGAAGATAATGTGAGGCTCAAAAGTTGATAATGAACTGAAAGCTGACATCTCTGCAGGATAACGTCAGCACACCAGCAGATCCACCAGGACTGGCTCAAAAAAGAAATGACTTTATTATTGGTTGGTCTAATGGCTAAAATGCCACTGAAATGCTTCTGGAGGATTTGGGACGCACATGTATGAGAACCTTCAGACATCTTAAAATCAAAGGGAAGTCAGATATTGGTAGCCATTTTTTTAAAACTAAAAGATATTTCTATTATAGTTGAGAATACTACAACAACTTCTAATGTAAAATGTATCAAAGTAATCATGTAAAAGACCTTAAGAAGATAAAAAACCTAATATTGTTACACAATCACAATACAAAGTGCGGTTTCTTGGCCTTGGGGTGTTGCTGGGCAACAACGACTCCATGAATGCATGAAAGAAATATCACTGTGCCATCAAAATGAGCCCCAAACTCATATTTTAAGGTCAGAAAGTAACAGTGCTACTTTTAAGTTCTCTGTCTTCATATATTGTATTAATGTTTTAAAATCCTTTAATTAAAAAAAATAAAAAAAATAAAAAAATCTGTATTTTTCAAAGACAGGTATCATTTAGAAGAAAAAACAAAAAAAAAAAAAACGACTTATTAGTAAAGACATTCTGATGTTATAAATTATAAGCGATCATAAATCAGTTACTTTTTTTTTTTCAAAGGAAGATGTACTTCAGCATCTTAACCACTAGAGGGAGACAGAAGCTGTGTCTTAAATCACTTTTAATCCATCCCAGAGACGTCAAACTCCAGCCTAAGAAGGCTAGTACCCTGCAGGTTTTAGATGCTTCCCTGCTTCACCACACCTGACTCAGATTAATGGATCATTGTGCAAAACATGATAACAAGTTGCTGATCCATTTAATTTGAATGAGATGTGTTGGAGCAGGGAAGCATCTAAAGATCTGCAGGCTGGCAGCCCTCAAGCAGCCTACTGAAGTTTAAGATTTGTGATCTAACCCATTACAACGACAGAGGTGTCCACGTTGGTCCTGTAAGACACTGTCTTGTAAGCTTGGGATGTTGCCCAGCTCCAATATAACTTATTAAAATTAAATGGATCTCCTCAACAGCTGTTTGTCAAGTTCTGTTCAAGCCTATTAGCAACCCACTGATCTGAGTCGGGTTTGTTGAAGGAAAAAGCATCTAGAAGCTGTTGGATGTTAAAAAGGAGCTGTAAAACATCAGGGTTTTATGCTAAACTGAAACCTGTCAAACATTTTATTTTACAGCCTCTGAAGGATGTAGAAACATATAAAAAGCTTAGCAGAGTGGGCTTTTTACTGCTATTGTTAATTACCAAATGTGCCTGCATGTGTTTCTACAGACTGTTTATATTGATCAATCTGTTAAAGGTGTTGACTAAATGTGTGTGTTGCTCCAGGCCTAACATGCAAGGCTGCAATGGATTAAAGCATTGCAGCCTAGTATGTCCATTTGATGTAAAAATCAAACATTTTGAAGGCCATAGTTTTGTTTTACTACTGATGAACACATGAGGTTTAGTTAAGTATTTCTTATAAACTGATTACAAGAGTTCATAAAACTTGAAGGCCTGCAGATGGCAATGTGTAGCTGTAAAAATACCTAGTGTGTAACAGCCCTGAGCTCAAGTTAGAAAGAGAAGCTGCGTTCCACAGGAAGTCACAGATCATCACTGTGTGTCCTGTGTTAGGTGTTAGTCTTGGCTGTGTTTGTGTGTACATTTGTACCGTCACTGACTTGAGACAGATTCACAGAGGGTCACCTTCAAACTAACCGTGTCTTAAACCTAAAAATGCATTAGAAAACGGCAGCTTGACCATATATTTTTTTTCCAGTTTGAAGGCTAGAGTCAAATATTTTTCATATGCAGAAAAATAAAATATGGATAATGTGAACCTTTAGTGGAAAAATGGTTAAAAATGTTTTTTTTTTTTTTAAAGAATACTTAAACCCCTGTCAGGTAATCAAAGACCACATCAGTCCCAGCAGCAGTAGTTGTGCTCACATAAAGTTAAAAAACTATTATTTCTCTGAGCCTCTGTTAAAAAAGCCTTAACCTAAAATGATCTCTTAGATAACCTCCATGCTTCTAGTCATACTGCGCTTCTGGAACCTGCACTGAAAATTAATGGTACCTTTTTTTTCTCTTGGACTAGTTTATGATATTTCATCACAACACAACAAGTAGCTTCTTGCTCCAACTGGATATAAAACATAAATCAAAGTAACGGAATTATGTATATTAATGAAGTGTTTCTGCTCATCTACAGAACCTACAGTCACCTACACCACTAAAATAAACATCTGAAGCATGTAAACAGCAAAAATTTAGATCTGGTGTGGACGTCAGACGCAGTGAAGACTAACGAATTGCTTCTGTCAAATTAATTGTTTTTCTGTTTGGCAAATGGAGCAATTTACAAAGTCTCCCCGTCTGTTTATGTCTTTAATCTTGTTCCCTCTCTTCTTTTGTCTTATCTTAACCTTTTGTGACAAAATTAATGAAATGCCACTCGTGCAATCAGCCAGATGCCAGAGGAGTAAGTGGGATGGAGAATGGCGTTCTGGGCCCTTAAGCTGTGCCACTTCTTATTTATCTGCTTTACCAGAAGCCAGCTGTTCCAAATTCAAGGTCCTCTGCTACTAATGAGTGGGGAAGACCCAAGTGGAATCAGCTGGGCCAAAACCTTTGAATTCTCAATAGCTAAAGGTAAAAAATGAATAAAAAACCCCAAAAAGCTACAACGAAACACAGCTCTCAATGCACTGGAAAAAAAAAAATGTAAATGCTGTCACGAATGACCCACAGCAGACTGGCGCTCTTATGAGCGTTTTAGGCTGCAACCTACCACTGATGCATTAAGAGAGCTGGATGCCACCACTCAGCCTTGCTTTCAGTTTATCCCAGTGGTCTCTTGACACAGCATGTGTATTAATGGTGGCTGTATGCACAAAAACAGAAGTGGAGTGCAGCTAGAGCCAAAATGTCGGCCCCCTGCAGTTTAAAAGGAACACATGCCATGTACTACAGATACAAAGGATGTGTTTAAAACAGCTAATAAAACTACAAAAGTAATTTTTTTAACCCTAATTAATTATAACTTTTAAATGAAAGCTCTAAACAGATACACACACAATGAAAAACAACAAAACTGGGCATTTCAGAGCATCACTAAACCTGTAAAATAATATTTAATGTCATAATCTCATCTATTAAATCCAGTAAAGGTTATAAAAGTCAAAGAAAGAGCTGTATGAATATTTAGTTTTGTTATAATATTGGGCACCAGTGCATTAACTCTAGTTGTCCATTTAAAAAACATACCTCCTACTTCCTAAATTGGTTTTGGAAAATGTTTGTCCTCCAGCAGTATTACATGAAGACGTTTGTAGTGTCTTCCTGCAGGACAAATAGCAAATGACCTCATGCCACCATTAACATTTCTATTTATACAACACATATCCACTGCTGCTCAAATTAGATCAAACTGGATGTTAAAGTTTCAATTCAAAATATTCCCTTTTTGTGTTTCTTGTTTTGGATCTTAAACAAAGTCAGTAGTTTAATTAATTTAGTCAGTAGTTTAATTTAATAAAGATTTTTTTTTATATTTTAAGTCAAAAGCCAAAGCTGGCACCAAACTCTCATCACTGCAATGCTTTAGACAAGCCAGTGCACCTGATTGCCCTGTGAAATATGTAACACGCCCTTCCTCCCAGCAGATCCGCACACATAACTCACCTGGGAGTGGTGCAGCTCTGAGAAGCTACTTAGAAAAACAGTCCTGCTTCCTGCAGGAGGGACTGTGTGTTAGCCAAAAGGATGTCTGATCTTCAAACCATAGACCTTCCCATCTGCTGGTCACTCTGCCAGCAGATGTAAACTGTGACTTCATGAGAATCAGGGAGAGCTGTGTGACAGGGGTGTGTGCAGTCAGTATCTCAGTCTGCAGTACAGTGTGGCCAAGCTGCAAACTGCGTGACAGGGCGAGCCCTGCAGCTTCTTTTTTATTGTTATAATGCTGCTTCAGTTGAATTAATGCTGCTTATGTCTACAATCAGCAATGTCATCTTATTACTACCGCTGTGTGGAGAGTTATAAGCTGAACCTGCTCCTTTTGGTTTAAAACACAACTGGCCCAACAGAAGACAAATAACTCACTCATCTTTGTCTCGTGGGGTCTCTTAAGTAAACAAAACCATTACATATAGTTATATGCTTATTCGATATTTAGTTTTATTGTATTTTTTGTTAGGTTGTCATACTAGTTGGTTGCTTTGGATCGTTGGGTTGCTGGTTTTTGTTTTCTTGTATTTTATATCTCTGGGTGAAGTTAAAGTGTTCTGTCCTATATTGCAGTGGTTCCCAACCTATTTTCCCATAGGACCTCCCTCCTTTGGTAGTGCAACTACCAAACAGATGTTGACCCCAGCCCACCCTGTGTTGAAACCATGCTTGGTTTTATGCTTTCAGAAGCTAGCTTCTCTCCATAAATGATGCATTCTGGCTGACTCCTTTCCTTAGATAAAACCAAAGTTAAGGCAATTATAAACATAATGCCTAACTTTTTTTTTTTTTTCAAAATATGGACCAATCATTTGTACTGTAACATTTCTTAGACATGTCTCATTAATGAAATGGTACAAAGTTATGGTTTTCAGGCTCCCAAAAAAATGATTCTATGTGAATGAAACACCCAGATAAAAAAAAACAAAACAGTCAAAGCCTTGGGGACCCCCTGGGCTCTTTGGAGGACCCCAAGTTGGGAACCAGTGCTATTTTGCCCCCCTCCAAAATCAAGTGACACAATTCCACCATACACACTCCCTCATCTTCTCTTCCCATCATCAGCTGCTGCTGCTTCTTCTTGTACATCAGACAGGATAACATGTACTTTCATCCAGCTATCTGAACTATTTTGCTTGTTAGTTACAGAAGATGACATAAAACTACAGCATCTTAATCCCTCACGGCTGGCATGCAGTCATGTTAAAAAGTATCTGAGACGTGTATTTAATCAAGTACTAACAGACTAACAGAAATGTAATTAGTTGGAGAGGAAACCGAGCATAAAAATGTGTTAATTAAAATTTATTTACATCATATGAGGACACTAAAAGAAAAAAGAAAAAAGAAAAGAAAAAGGACAAAGCTAACAACACCTTCCCACACACACACAAATATATGTGTTTCTGCAGAGTTGCAATGCAAGACAACCTACATTTACATGTAAGTGTGTATTTGTCTACAATCGTGAGCTGCCCGGCTGCTGAAGGCACCGATGGTCTCTACACACAAAACAGAGACCCAGAAGAGAGCTTAGTCACTCTTTTGTGTGTGATCCTGTTGTGTCATCTTTGAGTGTAGGTTTGGCATTATCAGTTACGATGAGCTTGAAGTGCTCAGCTGAATGGATGATGCCACAATGAGCTCTACATGCATGTGGGTGCATCTGCCTTGTAACCAACTCTCTAATATCCATATAAATGACCTCAGGGAGGGCGGATGCTCAGACGGAGTGGGTGTCTGATTGTCCATGTTGTGCTTTTGTAGTGATGGAGCCACCCTTACTGGCTGCAATCTGAGATGAATGGAAAGGCAATTTTACTCCAGTGTTTCTGGACTACAGTGTGACGTAAATCCCATCCCAGGATCTACTTTCTTACCTAGATGAGAATTTTCTGGCCTCAAATAATCAAACAGCAGTTGCAGAGATAAGAACTGAAAATGTCTGCAACATGGATATTTGAGTTATTTTGGATCGAATATAAGCACAACAACTCATGCTGTACACCGGAGGCAGGTTTAGCTTCCTCTCTTTTTCTCTTGTTTCTGGCCATTAGCTTCTCAGTCACTTCCATTTTTCTCTGCTTCTCCAATTTTTTTTTATTCTGCATCGCCCCCTTCTGCACCGCATTCTCCTTGTATATAACAAATGCACGTCTATGGCTGTGTGTGTGTCATTCTAAATCTGGATGCATGACCCAGAAATCTGTCAACATGGTTATAGTCTTATTCAATTCATTGGGTAACACCCCCTTGTTCCTATAGTTTGCACACAGTCAAGTTCATTTTAGTATAAGCAAAATATTAGGGTAGGTTTGATTACTGCTGGTGCCAAAGTCAGGCTGGCTCATGTTTGTCAGGTCGACCCTTCACCAATGACTCCGAGCAAAAATGATAGACACACCCAAGAGTTCTCACTGAGCTGATCTGGAATAATTTGTGTGTGTTTGCACAACATCCTACCTACTAACAGTAACATCTCTCTTTCCACTTCTTGGTCCGTAAACATGCAGTTTCGTGTGAGGGAGTCGGATGCATCACTGTCACTGCTGGAATTCCTGCAGAGCAGAAAGAAAATACATTAAGCATCACCTAATGCAAACCCAGACTCCCTCTCAGAAAAAAGGATATATCCTTAAAAAACAATAATAATATGGAAAGGTTCAGACCATAGTCTCATGTTATACTTTATATCAGTGATAAAGGAGAATGATCAAAATGATCCAAGTTAAATTTTCATGAAACAAAGGAGAGCATCATAGTATTAGACACACAGACATACATTCTCTCTTCTTTTCTGCATAGTTGAATATTAAAGTAACATCTGAAAGCACCAAATCACAATCATAAATCGTACTGATGGAGGGGGGGTGTTACTGAAACCACAGGCGCACTGAAATGTGAGACAGTGACTGTTTTGACAAGTCTGAAGTTGGATGCTTCTCCTTTTTTTTTTTTTTAGCTAAGGTCTGAGTGATGCATGAAGTATCTTAGCTGGCAAGCAGAGGAGCCATAACTTCAAAGAGCAGCCATGAATGATTCATAAAAATAATTTAATTCACCAAACTTAGGAGTGGAAAAAAAAGGTTACACTGAAACAGGATGGAGACTACCCAGATCATGAAAATGTAATATAAATGAACACTTTGAGACACACTACAGATGTTTACAAGTTTAAAGGCAAAAACACACATTCAGACACGACAGATTGAAGATCTTTTCTTTTGTAACTGTTCCGCAGCTGCTTACTTAAAAGCTGTCATTCATGAGTTTAGTTGTCTTGCAACAATCACATGTCAACATTTTAATTTCCCTCATAGAAACTCAGGAACAGCCTCTTGTGCATGCACTGTCCTAAACTCAGCACATTTTTTATCTGTCTTTAGCATAATGAGTCAGTCTGTTGGTGTTTATTGTGCTGGTCTCATTTTGCTTTGCTTTAAGCAGAGGGACTATGACTTTGTCTTTCAGGGTAAAAGCTGAGTGAATGTAAATGGGTTTTAGTGTAAACAAAGCATAAATCAGTACCTTGACTCCTTTAGTATTTGAATGGACAACACACAATTTATAAATATAAAAGAGCAACAGCAAAACACAACAGATTAGAAACAGTAACAGAACATTTTGTCTTGTTTTCTTCTTTTTTATCATAAACCATTTTTAAATGTACAAAGAGAGAGAGAGAGAGCAGGCCAGGCTTGTCTGACATTAAGCAATTTGAACATTTAAATGTTCGCCTGCTTGCTAAATGTACATTTCCTTTCTTTAGTTTTCTAAAAGATATTTGCTATTAAAAGTCCTCTTAAAGAATTTGGTTACTCACACAGTAAAACAGACACAGATAAATTGTCAATAATTCATATTTGCTGAGCAACACCTGAAAATTGATAACATGATAGAAAAGACAACAGAAAGGCTGAGGTAATTCCAGCAATGATCAAAATTCAAAACAGAAAAAAGTGCTGGCTTTAGTACCCAAATGCAACTATTATCCATACTATATGCACTCAAGGTTTATGTTAAAGTAGTCTATCATGTGCAAAATTATGATTTTGTTGTTATAACAAAAACAGGTTTCAAACAGAGATGGAATAGTCACATTTTATTGTCCACTAGTTAACAATAAATTAATAGATGTGTCAGTGATCATGACCTTTAAAAAAACTTAGTTGTTTGCTGGACTTTAATACTAGAATCAGCCACTGATGGAAAGAAGTGACACTAAATTTCTAGACTCAAAAGAGTAAAACACAAATTCATGCTCTGTTTGGTCCCATGAACAACAACATCTTGGACATGTGGGGTTTCATATTTTTGCTTCCATGATCTTTGGCCTGATGTTTTAAAGTAACAAAGATTGACTAGCTTGAGCTTTTGCGACCTTTTTTTGGAGGGCTGCCTCTTTTGCTCTGTACTGGCAGCTTGCTCATTTTGTCCTTTGAGCCTTTAATGCTGTACAGTCTGCTAAAACTCAAGTTAAATGGAAGCCGCCCTTGTTCCTGCTCATGTGCTTCTTGTGTGGACTCCATCTGGGTTTGAGGAAGAGGATGGACCTGAGGCTGCAAGTTAGAGTATGTGTAGAGAAAGGAGGGCTGGGGTTTTGGATAAGGAGCCTGGCTCTGTGGCTGGCCAGCTCTTGTCCTGATGTGTGCTGCTGGAGGCTGTTGAGAGTTGAAGCTCTGCTGGCTGAGGGAAATCTGCTTCCGCCCGGCTGCAGGAGGAACAACACCCACCGTCACCGGAGGGGATTGCTGGGATGGTGGTTTGTGAGGAGATGATACATTATCCAAACCCTTGAGACTACTGAGTAACAACTTGCTTTCTGTCTGGTTCGGCTCACGGCTTTCAGAAGGTCGATCCCCTAAAAGCTGGGAGGCTGAGCGGGATCGAGGGGACCTCAGTGGTCGGGAAGATGTGGAAGGCCCAACATCCTGCTGCTGAAGTTGCTGAGAAGAAATATTTATAAAAGATTTTAACAACCTCCACTTGTCCATATTCTATTAGTAAGTCTGCAACTTATCCATAATAGAGCGTTAAAGTGAAATTAAAGCTTTCAAGTACAATAAAGAAAAAAAAAGAAGTTTGTAAAATTATGTTCATTTTATTCTAACTTTTACTAATATTACATGACTAAACTGAACTCATTCAATCAGCACCTCACTGACTCCCACAAATTATTGTTAGAAAAAAAACTGTGGATTCAGGGCAACAACAAATGAAGTAAACAGCAGTAAATTTAAACTATCAATCTTTTATCCTCTCATTAATATTGTATCAATGCAAACATGCATGAAACTTCATTAAAATGTCACTTCAGTTCCTTCAGTCTCCTTGTTTAATAATGAACAAGAGTTGTGTATCAAATTAGTGACGCTCTGCTGATGCATAGTCAACAAATGTACACAAGCACTGCACACACACTGAAAACAGACGTAATTTGGCTTAAAAAAACACATTTTTAGGCTACACACAACCAGCTGTCACTCCTTTGGAAATGAAACTTTTCTAACAGGGAGCTATGACTGGCTTTTTTCTTATGTCTATCCACAAATACGAGCTATATATCCACCAAAGGTACATACACATGCTCAAAGGGACATAAGAACCCATGAGCATTGTAAAGGTGACTAAGAGCAGTGTTATGCACCATCAAACTGTTGCCAGGTAAAGTTCCTTTGTCCAGCTATATTTTAGCAACGAATATATCACAATATGTCCAGAAATATTTCTTCTGTGGGTCATGTGGTTGGACTCTCTTTGCAGAGCAGTTGCCTTTTTCTCTTCATTTAACTTAGTTTTGGTTACAATTTTTAATGAAATATAATTATTTAGAATTATAGTGTGATCACTCAAAAGGAGAAAAACTAGGGAAGTGTCCTTACTGGTGATGTATGCTGCAAACAGTAATAATTTTTATGAAGATAAATGGTCGTTGCAGATGTTTTTGTGAGTAATGAACTTTGATAAATAAAGATGAAAGGTCAGTCTCATATACTTCATACCTTCTGTTCCTTTGCCTCTCTGGCTGACTGGCTCTCTGTCCTTTCTACTTTGCTGGGTCTTAGTGCTGACTGGTTCAGTGCCTTCAGTGCTTTGTCTGGTTTCGTGCTCTCAGAGGAAACCGTCTTTGGTTTAAAGTCCCCAGTGGACAACTGCTTTAACTCGGTTTCCTGACAGGTTGATTCTCCAGCAGACAATCCTTCATCAAACAGTCTGTCTGGTGCTGACTGGTTTTGCACCCTCTTTCTCTTCAGAGCCTGAGCCTCGCTGCCTTCTACTGCTGTTTCTGTTGAATAATCTTCTTGTTTAAAATGCTCCACCATTCTGCTGGCCTCATCACTGCTTGCCCTCTCAATCCCCTGAGATTCATGCTCTGTCCTCTTCTTTGCATGACTCAGTTTTTCTCCATTTATATCCTCCTCTCCTTCAATTTCTTCACTAGTGTCCTCCATCTCAATTTTTTGCCCTTTTGTCTCAATTAGAGAAGAGACTGAGACTCCAGAAGTACATGACAAAGTCTGTGTTTCACTGCAAGAAGTGTCCTGATCTGCAGAGTACAATGTTGCAGCATCAAGGCTGTAATTGAGGCATGCAGGATTAGTGGCAGTAGTGGGTGTGCTAGCTTGTGTGAGACTAATATGATTCTGTTTTGTCCCCTGGTTTTGATATTCACATGGGTCAAAAACAGGCTCGTAAATGGGAGATTCACTACATTCATAATACTCTTCAGAGGTGGTGGAGTCCTCTCTTGGTGAAATGTACCCATCACTTATGTCCGATGTAGGTGTAAGAAACTCTGGTATGTATGATCGTGAATCAGGTGTGGTTGTTCGTGAATCTGGGGTAGGTGGGCGTTGAGGAAACCCATCTGGACTGGGAGTTCGTACAGCTGTTGGCGACCATGATTCTCGCTCAGAGGTGGGTGAAAACAGGTCTGACATGTTTTGGGGGGAAACCTGTAAATGTAGGGACTTTTTGGGAGTTTGTGTGTTTTCACACGTTTCACAAGTTTGTTTTTGAATGGTGCCGTCTATGTTATGATTCACAGTATCTAATATGCTGTTTGTGCAGTGTCCTGATATGACTTGTGCCTGGTTACCAAGCTCACTGAGCTTATCTGCAACAGACATGTGCATACTGTCATCAGCACTGTCCATGGCTGTGCATGGTTTCTGTGATGTATACTGTACTGGGGCATTAAAATAGTCCATAGCCTCTAACAAATTTATATTCTTTGGAGTCAGTTTACTATACGATACTCTCTGAGGTTCATGACTTCCAAGGTGGGTTTGGTTCTGCGTCACATTTGGTACTTGAGCAAATTCAATGTTTGGAGTGTTTTCTGAGGTCTTTGCCTGTGCTATGGCTGCACTGGTTGTTTCTGTCTCAGACGATAAAGTCTTGGAGTCAGCATCCTTTGGGGTTTTTTCTTTAATATTCAGACTGGCTGTTTTGGGTGTATCGGTAATAAAAACATCTGACTGTGTTTGCAGTTTGGTTTCAATGACTGACTGTGACCCTGCTCTGCCATCGTGCTCTCCATTAGCTCCTTTACCCTCTCTCTCTTGGGAAGTCACATTCAGTTTCTGCTGTGATGTTTCTGTGGGATTATTTGTGTTTCCAGTATATATCTCATCTCCAGTTTTACTGGCACCATTGCTTTGCCGTTCTGGGGCAGATTCAAGCTCCTTTGCTGGGGATGCTGGTAGCATAGTTGCTACAGCAACCTCATTGAGGACCATTTCTGGCACTGAGCAGGTCTTAGGCCTCCTGACTAGACAGATCTCTGGCAGCATCTGGTTATTGCTGATGCTGCTATCTTTGAAAACTAGATTGAAAGTACGAAGCTTGGGGATTGGAGGACCTGATGCCAACAAAGAAGATGCAGAAGGTGAGGATGAAGGAAGGGGGGAATTTAAAGTTGTAACAGAAGAGACAGGGGAAGGACAGACAGAGGGGGAGCTGGTTGAGGAAACAGAAGTGCAGGAACTTGTAGCTGTGCTTGAGTGCACTGTAGTAATTAGGCTATTTTTAGAAAGGAAGGTTGAACTTTTAGACTGCATTTCAGAAGCAGAAGCAGTCGAAATGTGCTTGTGGATGCTGGGAGTCTTGAGGTTATGAGTCATTTCAGAAGAGATATCAGGTTGCATGTTAACAGCCTTGGTTTGTGAATCTCTTTGCAACATCAGAGTCTGTTCTTGTGTGTCGTCTGTGTTCTTGGAGTCACCGGGGTCAGGCTGGTGAGAGGCTGGTGTGCTGTTTGACTCCAGGGTGTGTGCTCTGTTCACAACAGCACTTTTTATATTTAAGCTTGCTACAGTTTCAGCTTCTTTTTTAGAGTTTGTTTTTAGGTGTGAGTTGGATTTAGGACTGTTTGTGGAGACAGTTTGGGTTGTATGTAAAGGTGTGAATGCTTTGTAGCTGGATTGGGGAAGTGTGTGTGCATTGAGGTAATCTGTATTGTGGCCTGCACCAGGCTTTGTGCTTGAATAGAGCTTATTCTCAGTTTTGAGAGCATTAGTTTTATCCTTGCTGGGTTCAGACTTTAGTCGACATGGAGGGGATTTCTGGTCAAGTGCCTTGTCTTTACTTTTGATGTCATCAGGAACCACACTGAGTTGTGCTGGCTTTGCTCGGTCTTCCACCAACTCTTCACCTTTGGATTTACTCTGTTCGAGTTTATTCTCCTCCTCATGTTTAGCAGCTAGCTGTCTGGGTCTTGCAACCTCTGGCAAAGTTTCTTGAGGCCTGCTAATTGGACTGCTAAACCTTATTGCTTGGCTGGTTTCAAACATCTCAGAGCGCTGCAGATGCACTTGAGTTGGTTTGCTGGCATCTCGGATGTTAATGAACCCTATCACATCACTTGGTGGGTCAGGTTCAGGCCAGGTGGGCAGGTATGTGATTAAGCATGCCTTCTCTAGATTTGTAAGTCCAGGGTGGAGTGGCAGTTTAGCCTCCACACTGGCTTTCTTTCGCCTTGTCTTCTTGGAGTTCTCTACAATTTCTGGCTCTTTGGGGGTATCGCGGCCAATTGAGGTGGTGGGGCTGGGGTTGGTAAGGGCAACCAGGGCATATTTGGGGTTGAATAGTTTCCTAGCAACATCAGCAGAAGTGGGCGCTACAGTGGGTATCTGCGGCCGGAGCTCTGGCTCAGGCTCTGGTTCCATAGCGACTTGCTGGAGGTCAACACAACTGGAAGTCATGTAAAGGAAGCGAAACAGTTGGTCAAACGCATCCACGGCCTGGCCCGTAGTCACGGTAATGAGATTTCTATCCAGTCGTGAGGACATCCAAGTGAAGCTGCATAAAACAAAAGAAAATAGTTAGACTGCTGCGATAGGCTACTAACGGTAAGCTACCACCAGTAACTGAGTTCCAAAAGAGGAGTCTGGTGGAAACAGAAAAATAGCTTTACTGATCTTCTACATAAGCTAATTAAACATTAAATGAAACAATGATAGTGAAATTAAAACAGTGATTTCCAGCTACTGGGTTTGGCTGAGATGTAATAAAGACTTTAAAATAAGTTGTAAGTGTCGGCTGACACTTGTTATGGGTTATAATCTGTGATTATAGTCTGAGAAATATTGCACAGGCTAAAATTCCTACATTGATCACTTGTCAGATGTGATTCAAACTGACCTCTGGAAAAGAGCCCAAAATGAATGAAAATATAATTATCTTGCAACACAAAAAAATGACTTGAATGTATCATTTTTACATTTCTTGTACATTGGGTGCATTTACAAAATATTTGCTATGTAGAAAATACTACTGGAGATTAATAAAGTGTACTGTTTATTCTTTTCCCTCCATGCCGGAACTCATAAGTAAAGAAAATGGGGTACATAAAAATAATGAACATTTGGCTCTTGTACTCACATCACTTACATATAAATTGCACTGACCTGTATGACCCAGACACAGCTTTATCTCCATCAATGAACATGAATCTGTGCCCCATTCGCCCTCTGACCTTGGTGCAGAATCGAGTATAGAACTCTGAGCCTTGAGAGCAGCAGACACGGAGATGCTAAAACACACAATACAGTACAATCAGAACCACATATATACCATTTAATGCAACCAGGAACAACTACAGCAGCCCAGTCCCACCATAAATTGTTAAATGTGTTTGTCCACACATGCAGTACTAAAAGAGTAATGACAATGTTATGGAAGGATTAGGAAAATATTTTGTATTGCAACACGTGACTTTAATTGCAATCAATGAGCATTAAACTGGGTAGGCTGGGACAATATAGTTTGTAACCCTAATAATGTACGTTTTTACTCTTAATAATGACCAGACAATGGTGCTGATTGGGCTTCCGTGTTGTCACATGGTCACATAGTGGAAACTTCACCTTTTGTGTAATAAGAGCTATATTATAGCAGAGAACTGTAGAAGAAGAATTGAGCCATTTTCCTATTTAATAACTTATTGTGACATAGCTAAAGAAATTTCCCATGAAACAGTGTACAGTGTGCATATTTCCACGTAAAAACATGTACAGTGAAATAGTACTTCTCATATGAGTGTATGGTATATAATCACGCGAATTTAAGAAGTTAGATATCACTTTTGATCATTTATCATTTGAGCTACATTTCAGGAGCAACATCTCTTTTATACTTATTTACAGTGAACTGTTTTGTAATGGTTGTACTTCTCGTATCTGTGTAGGTTTAGGTTGGACTTTAGAAAGACTAGATTTAATTCTGAGTGCCAAGTTTGTCAAAGTGACCAGGCAATAAATTAGGACACAGCCAACATTTTGTGTGTTCTGATGAAGCAGAACATTACTAGCATGGCTTGTTTTACAGTAGAGACACTTGTTTCTCTTCCTCTTTTACTCACACCTTAAACTTCTCCTTCTATTAATGGATTGTTTTTGACAGCTGATTAGCTACAGGAACAAACTGCAGATGTTTTTATATATGTGTCTTCAACTCTAAGCTGTGGATAAAGAAAACTTCAGATGTCAGCATTTAATTTGAAAGCAAAACCCGCCAGCTACAAAGTGCACAGTTCTGTCCCAGCTAAGTGATATGCTGTAGATTTTTCCATTTTGTTAAAATACTTAAACCCAGCATGTTGAAGAATCCTTTCTAGAGATTTCTAACACATCTAGAAACCACCATGGAGAACTGAAGAGTCACAATCTGGCACTTTTTTTGCTTACTGAGGTGCAACATTCTTCTTTATTCTCACTCATATGGCAAGTCATCTGTTCTTCCTCCGAATCTGTTTGTCCACCCCTCCAACCAACTACAGATCGTCACTTAAAACTCACAGTAAAATCTCAATCTGTCAACTTCCTGCCAGCCATCTCATATAGTTTTATCGTCACAGCTTTCTGACAGTCACTTTTGGAGATTTTGCATTAGCTGTGCTTCATTGTTCAACAACTACAGCCTGGCCTGAAAAAACATTATTTGGAATATGCATCACTATTTAGGACAGTTAATGTAATAAAATGTTTACAGACCAAGTTCCGCTCCAGATGCTGCCCCCCAATGAATCAAAGCAGCCGTATACTGTATGATACATCAAGGAGCAGAGCCCTCCAGAACCCTCCAGACAGAACCAAACACAAATTAAGTATAAGACTAACAAATGGATATTTGTATGCTGAGTACACACACGCTTCACCATTGACCACTAAAACATTGGCCGTATTAAATAACAGACATAACGTAAACAAACTATATCGCTGAATAAAAACAGGCATGTTAAAAACATTAAAAAAAAAAAAAAAAAAACTACGTGACTGTGGTACATCTTACTTTATGCACATTAAAATCTGTGGGCATAGGATGCAGTTTCCTCCCAGAGTGCTACTCCGCTATCTAATATTTGACTAATTTAAAAGTAGGGCAACTTCAGGCTAAGTGTGCACTGTGCAGATGTATTACTGTGGGCAGGACTGCACTTGGCAGCTAGCACTAAAGCAGAAAGACAGCACTGAGACATCCATGAGAAAAACAGCAGAAAACAAAACACTATTTATTCTTACATGAAGGGAAATGCAATGATGATGAAACGGCTGGAAAAACTTACTGAACTTAAACAGCCTCATTCACTTATCATGTGCAATACAAACATTTATGTTTGTAAACCACAAACTCACAAATGGTACTGTGGCAGTTTTTTCAATTCAAAACAGTTAACAAGGCAATGGTACCAGCTGGTAATGAGGGGTGGTTTATGTATCCCTGTTCTTCTGTAATCTGCTTGACTTTAAGTATAATTTAATACAATATGCAGAACAATAAGCAAGAGATTAAGAGTCTTAAGATGTTTGGCTTCTCTTTAAGCCCATAAAACTATCTGGGAAGGTTTCTGATGGGTTCCAAACTCATTTTGCAAAATCATAGTGTGCATAGAATTCAAAGAAACCCTACAATTAAGAGTCTGCTTGCTTTTATTACATTCATGCAGGTTTACAATTGCTAACTTCAGTTTCTGCATTTCTTTTGTGAAGCATCAGTTATGCTCATCCTTAGAAATAACACAAATGCAAGATGTAACATGAAGGTGATGACCATGACCACAGCAAAGACCACCACCAGAAACAAACCAGATCACGGCAGGTCGAGATCCACACCACCACCACAGGGCTGTAGCGCAGGTCCCTGAGGGAACCTGATAAGGATGATCACTATAGCAACAACCCTGCAGACTGAGCATGCAGAGCCCCCGGTGTAGAGGATCCCCATGAGGAAAAACACTGGAGTTAAAAATGTTAAGTAAAAAAAAAAAAAAAAAAAATTAAACAAACCTAAAAAAAATTTACATAAAGGTGTTAATAATAATTATTTACTAAAATAAAACAAAATAAAATAAAAAAAACTAAAGACAAATAAATAAATAGAAAATAAAAGACAAAAAACAAAAATAAATAAAAATTCAGTTAAACACTAAGATAAAAAAGTCAGTCTTGAGCCTCTTTTTAAAAACATCATTAGTCTCTGCAGCCCTGAGGCTCTCTGGCAGCCTGTTCCACAGAACGAGGCCTCGTCGTAGGTTTTAGTTCTAACTTTAGGAACAACTAAAAGGCTGGTACCAGAGGACCTCCAAGTCTGCGAGGGCTCGTAATTTAAAAGCAGGTTAGATAAATAAGAAGGCCCAAGACCATTAAGACATTAATAAACCACTAAAAGACTATTAAAAGAAATTATTTTTTTGCAAAAACTACACTCTGAGCAATTGATACTTCCCCCAACTTTTTTTTACCTCCCCTGATGGAGAATAAAAAATAAAAAGTGTCTGTGAAAATAACTGGTACGTCAGTGCCAAGCCAGACAAACAATATTGTTATCTAAAATCAGATCATCGATCAGATGATTTTTAAGGCCATGCTAAAATTTCTGGATGAGTTATATTGTTGGGTAATTAATATATGTCTTGCAGGGGCTATGTGAATTGGATGGAGACCTTGGATGATAGAGGTATGTCACTGGGGTGTTTGCCTTGTTAGTGATATGTACTGGGATATGATATGCAAAAAGAGAAGGGTTTGACTGGGGAGGTGATACTGTCATGTGAAGAATGCATTGTTTATTTAATGTAATTCAGTTTGGCAGTCCACAGTTCATACACCAATAACCACCTTTAAAACCAGTCATTAAGAATTTAAAAAATACACCAACAAGCAAATAAAGTGTCAGTGCAGCAGTACTGTGCAACAGCTTGGGCTTTTATACCAGCAGCTAAAAATCTCAACAATAAAGATCATTTATTGCCACCAGAAGCATTTAAGAGTCTGACTACAGAAGGGATAAAGTACTTTGAGTATTGGTTAGTTTTCCGACCGATACTAACGAGTGAATCCAGTGGTCTTAGGTGCAGCGATGACTGAACTACAGGTAGATATTTCAGAATTGTCTACATGTGTACTGTCTTCTTTATATTATGATACAAACAAAAAAAAAACTAACTGCCAGTGGAGATAAACTCACCAAATGTAAACACCTTTAAATGGCTAAAACAAGTTAAAACATTTCTTTTCTCATATGCTTATGAATGAAATATGCTATGTATCTTTGACTTATCTGGTTAATAATTTCAGTTTAGATGTTTTATAAGATTTTACATATTTTATTGTGATTTTAGCACATCCTTTAAATTAGGTCTTTGTGATTTTAGTTGTGTACTGTTTGTATTTCTCTTTATATGTTATTTCTGTTATGTAAAACACATTAAATTGCTTTTGTGTATGAAATGGCTAAATAAATAAACTTGCCTTGCCTAAAGCAAAACACACCTGTTATGTGATGCTGCAAGCTGGAAAAAAAAGGAGTCATGAAATGTTTTTTTTTCGGTCTTAGGACACTGCAGGGTAGTGACAGTTCCAGGAATGAGCATAGTGAATGTTAGTGTACCATCGAAAAAGGTCAGAAGCATGGAGCTTTAAGGTCAGAAAGTTATGTGGTGCTGCTTGAAAAGCAGAATAGTAAAAGAACATGTCAAAAACAAAATGCTTTGCTGCACAATGAAGAACATCACTGGGAATATTTGAAACTTGGGTCTCTAATGTCTCCAAACCAACAGAAACCACTTAATACTTTAAACATAATAAGTTAAATAGTAGGGATACTGTTGCATTGGGCTCAATAAATGGTTGAACTGATCTTGCCAAAACAATCAAGTTTGTTTGGAAGTGCTAAATATATATATATATATATATATATGACTATATATAATAAGTAGAAGCTCTCCTAAATATTGGAATTCTGACTCCCCGGCCTCAGTTAGATAATGCCTTAGAGCAGGGTTACTCAATTCGGTCCTACGTGGGCCGCAATCCAGCAGGTTTTCCATGTATCCCTGCACCAACACACCTGAGTAAAATTAATAAGTCATTGTGTAGAACCGGATTGGCTGTTAGAGCCACCTAATTTGACTCAGGTGGGTTGGTGCAGGGATACATGGAAAACCTGCTGGATTGCGGCCCTCGTAGGACCGAATTGAGTAGCCCTGCCTTAGAGTCATCTCCCACGTGTGCTGCTTCAGATACGTTATTATGGATGGATGCATCGTGATTTCCAGCAGAAGCAAAATTTTCACTGTCACTACATGACCAGTCGTCATCCTCATGAGGCAGGTTTTCAGAATCAGAAAGGACTGAGAAAGAATTTCATCGACACTAAAAAAGCCTTGCAATATGTTGTGTGTGCTTTCTCTGTAATCCACTCTGCCATCACAAACTATGAGCACTTCATCATCAGCGCCGTATGATGTCTTTCAAATGTGATTTCCTCAAACTTTGAATAGACCCCCTCACCTCCCCCACCCTCCCCTCGCCTACCAGGTGTGTTACATTGAAGATCCATATGTCTACCACCTCGAGGTGAAAAATGTTAACAGCTTTAAGCTCTCTTTCTGGCCTGGTGTTTGTACAGTACAGTAACAGGTAAATCTACTCTTATCTGTCCAGACTCACTGAGAACCGACGTCAGATGCCTCTAGAAGCTGCAGGTGTCTTTACTCATATCTTCACCTGCTGAATAATGGAAGTTTAGATTTTTATTTGTGGTCTCATATATCACTGCTATGTATGTAATCATTATTATTAGTAGTAATTATTGCTGAATGTTAGTTAAACTTTGTTACTAATAACAGTGCATGTAGATCATAGTTTGAAAATGAAGTTTATTTAAACAATGCCTACTTTATAAGAAGCAAAATGACACAACAGACTGAATGTGGTGGTGTAACACTGTGGACTATCTGAACCAAGCTACCAGTCAGCCAACATGCTGCAGCAGCTGCAGCAGCAACAGGTGAACAACAGCTGGAAACAATCGAATTCCATAGTTGTTACAGCAGCAGCCATGTTTCTGATATCAATATGGCCAAATCCAGACACACTTTGGCTATAATCCTATGAGATAGATACAACTCTTTTACAATATTCACATCAGACACATGCAGCTCACCCTGCCATATTCATCTATAATGTTCTTGTCCATTTGTCTAATTTTGACATGACAATATGACAATAAATTGGCCAAACCTTTAAACATTTTAAACCCCCGATATAACTTGTAGGTTGCACACAGATCCCAATTTTCATTTGAATGCAATATTGTCACATATTCTATATAAGTCTGTTTAAGAGTTCTGACAGTTTCATAATTATTTAATTACGTTTGTTGTTATTCATGTGATATAATGTTATTGTGTGTTTTGGTGTTCAGTAATTAATTAAATCGTCTTCTATATGGCTGTTGTTCTATATGTGCAACTTGGAGGAGGTGGAGGGGGAAATGGGTTGTATTGGTTGTGTGGTGACGGAGTCATACCTTGAGGTGTCCAGCATGCATGTTTGCCCTTTGACACATTGAAAGAAAATGAGGTAGTCCAGCACGCTCCAACAGGATGTAAACAGACACCTTCCTTTTGAAACCAGCATCGAGTAAATCTCTGAAAATGTCGATATCTGTAAAGACATCCATCACCACTGCTATTACCTGGAAATACACAAAAATGCAGATGCACAACTTAGATTACCCACAGATAATCAAACTTTGTGCACACACACAGTTTAGGGGAAAAAAATTAACACACAAACCTTATTACAATGCATGGAAAAACTGGAAGACATTAATTAAATGAAGCTATGAGCATTTTTCCAGTATTTTGCTTTTGTGATATATATAACTCACATATGCCAGAAGCTTTCCAGGAAAATGATGCAAGAACATTTCAGCTAAATAATACATCAGTGAGAAGAACAGCTTCTAAGAAATTAAACGTATCATAAAATTGTGGCCTTAGATGAGTCAGCAGCATGAACAGACACACTCATACAAATAAACCATGGCAGTATATTGCACATGTACATGCAAATATCTAACATGCTCCAATGTTGCTGGGACCGATATGGCTTGGGGTGCTTCCTTCAGTTCCAGATAAAGCAGCTTAATCTAGTTGCACTTTACTCTTGATTGTCAGCTGGTCTCTGTACCCTGATGTCATACTGGCTATTGCTCATGCTAAGATCATCTCTACATGATGCCTAATGTATGATTAGTCTTTGGAATAGGTGAAGTCAGAAAACAAGTTCATTGTCGAAGCTTCACTAATGTGAAGAGCTCATTTTGGGTCATGAAAAATAAACTTCAGTAAGTATATGGGTTAACACAGTTGATAATGCAAGCAAACACACGCTGCTAAGTGTATATGTTTTCTAGCTAAAGTTTTGGCATATAAAGTATAATTTTATAACTTATGTACTTTAATTAGATAAATAAATAACGACTAATACGTAGACAAATATGACGCGTGTGTATATTAATGCCGCACCTACCTTTTGCGCCTGTGCAATCATTTTTCTGACAACCTCTTTTATGTGGGCCTGACCGTCCAGCGGTGGCTGGGTGTACACCGAGGTGCGCGTCACCCCCCGGTAAGAATCACTGTCGGGCCAGCCAAGGTCCAGTTGAGGGACGGATGTGTCCGAAAGCTCCGGCCAGTAATGCAGCGAAAGCGGCGTCCGGTCATCTTCGACTGTCCCCATGAAAAGCTCCGAGCCCGGGTCAAAAGGTTCAACTCCACCGGAAAGAGTTTCCAGCTCCGGGTCCGAGAGGAAATCCCGTAGGCCGCGAGACTGCAGGTACTTAAAGAACGCCTCGCGACCATCTCGTAGCAAAGCCTCTAGCGCGAGCCGCTGGTCTTCACAGTAAAAGAAGTCAGGTTTGGACTCGTGGGTCCGCGGGTTCACGTGGCTGTCATCCAGGCACTGTATCTGCGAGAGAGCCATAACTCAAGTCTAAAATATTTAACAAGAAACTACTTCAAAATTGTCAAATAGTCTGAGATGTTTTTCTCCAGACTTTATGAAAACAAAGTTGTACAAAGGCGCGTCCAGGCTGCGGTTAGTGTAACACAAGATTTGGTGTACGATATCAAATGTTGCCCCCTTCTTCTTCTTCTGCCAGACTTGTTTATAAAGCAGGCCATAACGCGTCAACACGCAGCCATTCCCCGTTACTGAAAGCAGAACTCAGCCGGCAAGACAGCGAAAGTGAGTGAGTGGCATGCAGCTGGCTGCATCGCCTGACAGGTGTGATTGCTGACAGGTAAAACACACCCACATCCACATGTGACCTTTAAGGCAGGGGCCTATCTCATGACAGCTGATAGACATAGAATGATGGATGATGGCCATCCCTCCCGTTTCATTAAATCATTAGCCGTCAACTTTAAGCAGTTACAAGATGTCACGTGTCAGAACATGTAAAAGCATATCACAACTGAGCTGTTTTTCTTGTTCTGTCAGGGACAGTCTCGCTGTGGCTGCCATAAAAGGAGAGACCCAATCAGTGTAATAAAAAGATAAAAGTGAATCACATAGGCTTTTTTTTTAATAAATGGAAAATCAGAGACCAGGACAGACTGAATCTTGCCTATATTAATATTATTATTATTATTGTTCATTATCTTGACCGCTTATTCCATTACGGGTCGTGGGTAACCTGGAGCCTATCCCAGCATTTTAACAGGTGAGAGGCAGGGTACACCATGGACAGGTCACCAGTCTGTCGCAGGGCCAACACAGATAGACAAACAACCATTCACACGCACACTCTCTCCTAGGGAGAATTTAGAATAACCAATTAACCTATCATGCATGTCTTTGGACGGTGGGAGGAAGCCGGAGAACCCGGAGAGAACCCACGCATACACGGGGAGAACATGCAAACTCCACTAACCACCACACCACCGTGCAGCCCTATTATTATTATTATTATTATTATTTCATTATTATTTTATTATTATTATTACTTTAAGTAACCACAAGTTTAATATTTTAAAACTGTTGTGTAATTTTATTATCTGCAGCAAATGAAGGCACTCAGTGTCTCATATTAAATAAAAAGTCCAGCTAAATGCTAAAATATGATCATTAAATGTTAACAGTTACATTTGCGTGACACTTATAAGCAAAAGACAAAGAAACAAGTCCTTACAAGGTTATCTGGGTTTTCTATTTTAGGCTTACCTTTAATATTCAAATAACCTTATCTGAACTTTAATAAACTTCAAAGAGATAATTCTTGTGTGTGTCACCTGGTGATCAGTGGATAACTGTTACAGCAAGTTTGCCTGATTTGATTTTTGGCATTGTTAGATCATAAGTGAGAAGAAAAAAAAACAAAAAATGAAAAAACTTGTTGGTGAAATGGGTGTAACTGCAGCTATGCATCTCACTCTGAAGTTTCCATTAGAGATTCATGCTCATAACATTAGTGCAAATGTATTTTAGGTGCAAATGCATGCAGTAGGACCCTGAAATGTGAAGTTCTGTTTTTTATTTAAAATAGAATACAAATAATAAATCAGTGCACATTGTAATATTTGTTTTACACACTATTAATGAAAGTTTTTAACCTATAAGTGTGCTTATATTTTAATATATACTTGTTAACTAAATTACAATATTCACTTAAGCTAGCAGGAGTAAACACCACTAAAGTTACCCCAGCTTCTTTTAATAATTTCCTTTGGTTTTGTTTGCTGAATCAACCACAGTGCACATTGAAAACAGCCAGAGTGTTGATATCTAGGTGCTGGCGTGTGTGTGCCCCAAAGCAAAACGCAGCTGTCACATGATGCACTGGGCTGGAAAAAAAAGTGTGGTTTCTACAAATGACTGTACAGGCTCCAGAAAAGTACATAGAGTGTGGCATGAAATAGTCATACACTGTGAGTTAATAAAGTGTGGACTTTTTCTTTTATATCCAGTCTCCGATCTTTATGTTAATATCCTTTTTACCCCTAGACCCAAGAGTATGTAACAGGGAGGATATCTACCATTTATTACCATGTGATATTTAAAAATATTATAATGTAGTTTGGCATTGGGTATCTATTAGGGGACAGAAGACAAGTATCAGATTGTGTTCAACAGGATTTTAAGCAAAGTTTATACCATAAATTGAAGCAAAATGTCTCAGAAACTGTACATGACAAATATGTCATGTCGGGCTCTTATGGGTTAAAGGTTATTTTGTCTTTAAGTGGTTTCTCCAAGGTTTTTTGGTCATCTTGAATTAAGCCACACATCTTTACATTTTATCCATCATCCAGTATGAAGTACTTGAAATGGGCTTGAGATTTATCACCTGGCCCTCCTTTTTGGGTGGGAAATAAACCTAAAACATGGGTCACAATCGGTAACACACACTGCCTGTTCATAAACGAATCCTCATGTTAGACAGCGAAAGGATGATAACTTTCTGCTTCTGCTCTGGCTGACTGTCTTTGCTTTGAACATGTTTAGCTATTTAAAAGTCTATAAGACGTATCGACTTACCGATTTGACTAAGTGTTGAGCTAGTTATTTCTCTGCCTCCCTGAGAGGACAGAACCAGCCAGAGGCCAGTTTACTATCTTGAACCGGTTCAGCTGTTTTCTTCCATCTACCAGTCATCCCACAGCTTTCTTATGTATTCTGGTTGTTCTTGTTTTCATTTTATTGCTGCACCTTTATTTTGTTTTCTTTGCTGTTCTCATTCTTGTCTCATTTTGCTGCTGTCTACACCTCAGTTTCCCTCTTGTTTGTCTCTCTTTTGTCCTGTTTTTGTCTTTTCTTTGTGCGTTTTGCTTCATGACAGTGCAGTTTTAACATTTATATCCTGCCTCGCTTTTAGTGTGTGACACAAACATGTCATATACCACACTGATACTTAAAAGTGTCTCGACGGTTATAAAAGTATCAGATGAAGACCACAACCAGACTATTTGTCAGACTACTTTTAACACTTTTGTTCTTCCCCTAAGTGTGATGCAGTTTAATGACTAATTGTCACTGGAGAGCCAAAGGTGACTCTGTCAGCAGGAATGAAAAAGTGGTTTATTAAAAACAAAAGAGCAGACAGTCGAGTGAAAGAGAACAAAACAGAAATGATTTAGTCCACAAGAGCTAGAGGCTATAGTTTTGTTTCCTTTTACATTACGTTCAAATAAGAAAAACATTCCTTATGCAACAGCAGTCTAATGTCTGAGCATGCTTTGGTAGCAACGTTGACATGTCACCTTTCACTTGGTATTATGGTTACAACAAAAATTACATGGAAGTGAGATCTGTCCTGGTTAAAATGTGCATAAATTAGTTACTTTAAAGTATAAAAATCAACAAAGTATAACAAGTGACTGTCTTTGCTGCGCCTCAGACCACTGGATCCGCTCACAGATGATATCATGTTTATGTCTGGGGGAATTTTGGCCACTGATGGGCACTGTACATTCTTTTCTGTGTTTGGGATTTATAGTCATTTTTATGCCTGCTATGTCATTTTTACAAACTGTCCCTTTAAGGCGCTTCAAATTTGGCTAGATTCAAGCAATCATAGCTGAAGCCGTTGGGATAAAAGTGTAACTATAGACTGTAAAGATGAAAGTTGCATGTGAATATAAACAAATTAAGCCAGTTTGATTTTAAAGTGGCAAAATGATGATGCTGCTCTTTAAAAAGAAACCAGCCAAGGCACCAGGTTGACGTTATCCTTTTTTTTTTATTTTATTTTTTTTATTTATTTATTTATTTTATTGTTTTTACTTTGCAAATGTGCCACCTTTTTGCCAACTTTTAAGAAATTAGCCTGACGGATTTTTTTTAATCCTTTAAATCAAATCAAACAAAAACAACAGTCAACTGTGCTGTATTAAAAACTAAATCTCCTGAGAGATAAAAACAACAAATTGTTGAGCTCAGAGCGACTTATGTACTTTATACACTAAGCCAACAACCAGAGAGAATGTGCCTCTTTTGTCTTTTTGGTATGTAATGCATCTTTGGCTTTGTTATTGTATTTCAGCCAAGTCAAGATGTTGAATCAGGGTAAGGCCTTTCTGTGAGAGAGCTCACTCTGATTGGTTGCTCAGTGTTGTGAATGGGTGCACAAGAAGGGAGGCGGCAGTGATGACAGAAAGCTTAAGATCAACTGACAATGATGATTCAAGTTAGACTAGCACTGTTTGACATGACCAAAAAGCATAAAGCATGTGCTACTATGCACACCACTTTTTTTTTAGAATTTCTTTTTTTTTTAATCAACATGGTTTCCATTGTTTTATTACATACTTACCATTGCAAATTAAATTTTCTTGCACAAGTGTAGATCATATATCCAGCACACCAGTTGGACTTTGTCTTTGTGGTGTGATGGAAATTAGATTTTTGATATTTACTTTGTTAAATTGACATTATATTTTAATCATATCTGCTTAAGGAGTGTAATGTCTGCCCTGGAGACGTCATCACACTCCTTAAGCACATATGATTAAAATATAAGGTCAAGGTAACTAAGTAAATATCAAAAATCTAAATTCCATCACAATGGTGTGTTCAAGTGCCAGTCATGTTCCCAGATGCTGGAAATGTGAGGACCCAGCAGGTGTCCATGTTGATACTTCTTGATACTTCTTGTCAGTTTGGTCTGTTAGAGCCAAATCTGATGCCCCACAAAGTCTCCATTGGTCATTTTAAACTAATGTGACAGTGTTTTATTTATTTATTGTATTGATGGCACATTTATATTATAATTGCAAAAATGTCCCCAAAAGATTGAAATGGGTAAATGTATTACTTTATTTAAATGATTTGTCATTACATGGAATGGAAGACCAGTTCAAGTTCATACTGTAACTTCACATAAAATACGCTTTTCTTTAGCATTTGTAGCATCAGAAACAATGATTGATTTTATTTGCAGTATATGTATTTTAAGATTACACATGAATAAGAATAAATACATAGAAACAAACAAATGATCCACAGGTTGAGTTTAGGGTGTCACACTTTCAGCTTTTTTTTTCTTTTTTTTTTAAACAAAGCGCCATCTGATCACTTTTTAATTCATCGATCACTGAAATAAAGTAAATCCTTTAATCCACTTTACAAACACACACACACACACACGCACGCACACACACACACACAAACACAACACTCAACATATCTAAAATCTTGCAAACTTTCATTCACTCTCCCTGTAACACACAACTTATACACTTGTATGTAAAGTTTGTAGATATATACACATGTTCAGACTTTACAGATTTTACAAACCCGTTCACCCACACCCACGTTCACATACACACACAGCAGCTCAATGACAGCGATCTGCTTTGTCTGTATCCTCAATGTCTGGCCTAAATATTCACAACACACTGACTTCCTGGTTGTGTCCTTTCAGCTCACCAGAGTTCTTCCTGGATATTAGTGAAGCAAATCTGCAGAGGGGAAAACTGTGCCCTTCCTTGCCCTTCTGTCACTGGCTCCCAAAAGCCACACACGCTTGTTTTTTCTCCATCAGGTTAGTGTTTGTGTGTGCATGTTTTTGTTACTTATAGTTAGTCTGCACCAGAGCTGATAAGCTGTAACAAATGATTATGCCTTGGAGTATGTGTGTGGATGTTTATTTATGATTCTGTATTTGCGAGTCTTCCACAGTGTGAGTCCGTGTCTTAATTTGTCACTTTTAAAAAGAAGTGGAGCTGGAAGGATCAGGTGGAAGAGACAGATGAGTCTGCAACGCTTCTGTTTGATGGGTGACATCACAGGGAGATGGGAGGAGCCCGTTAGGAGTGGCTCGATCACTCGTTTTGCTCCAGAAGTTAGACAGCAAGTGCAGAGCAGGGGAGCAGTGCTTAGTTTTTTTTGGAGGGTAGGTGGGGTCAGGACAACTCTTGGATGAACCTGCCGGAATGGCTGTTTGGTCGCTTCACACGTCAGGTCATTGGCCGTGGTAAATGGACTGGACGTATTCCGGGGGGAAGTAGCCCACACGTCCATGGCAACGGCCCCTCCAACGCACCGAATCAGAGCAGTCAATGAGTTCAATGACATCACCACGCAGGAAGCGCAGCTGGGAAGGGTGGTGGGGGGTGAAGTCGAAGAGAGCATGGGCATGATGGGGACGCTGGAGAAAAGGGGAAGAGAAAGAAGGGATGAGACTGAGAAAAACAAGTTATTGAAAAATTGACTTCATAATTTTTGATAAGGTCAATGTGAAAACAATGAAACTGAAACAGGAACAGCACTTTAAAAAAGACTCATAGTACGGTGGAATATACTGAATAAGAATACCACCCATATGCTGAATCCTGATTCAGAGTCAATCAACAACAAGTTAAAAAGAAAAGCACTGCAAACGATATTTGTGTGTACAAGAGGTAATATTTAGAATAATGTGTGATATTTAGTGCCATCTAGAGGCAGAGCTGCAGATTGCAACTAACTGAATATTCCTCATCTCATCCTTCTTTTGCACTAAATTTGGAAAAATTACAAAATATTAAAAAGCCACTCTGAGAAGTCAGGTGTGTTTCTGTTTTGACTAAAAACATGGGAGTGCAATATGGTGGGCCTAATGGAGGAAGGCTGGTAACATTGGTAACTACTGCTAAAACAGGAACAAAAACATTTTTATCCTTAAAAAACATAATTATGAAACCTATACTGCTAAAATAGATTTCTTTTTCAAAAAATTGAAAAATCTTTTTA
Organism: Melanotaenia boesemani; assembly: GCF_017639745.1. Lineage (NCBI taxonomy): Eukaryota > Metazoa > Chordata > Actinopteri > Atheriniformes > Melanotaeniidae > Melanotaenia > Melanotaenia boesemani. Next base: position 19,758,707 of record NC_055683.1, on the reverse strand, counting down.
AGATTTATTGGAAATATGTAGATGTATCTAAATTTATCTAAATATTGTTGTATTTTACACATGCCTTTAAAAGTATTCTCTTTTTTTAAATATTTAATTGACCTCAGAGTTCAGAGTTTGAAATAATCATTAATGTTGTTTCTTTTTTAATCTTCTGAGAGGAAATTATTAATTGAACAGCTGCAACCAAATGCATTTTTGAAGCCGATGCATTTGTTACTTAAAAAACTAAGCAAGAACAGAAGTGGACTCTAAAAAGTGATATGTCTCAAGACTGTTTTCTAAAGCAGTCTGCTTAATATATTTTAATAACATATTTTTCTGTTTGATTGTTGTTTTAAACAAAATCTTTCAATTATTACAAAAGTTCAGTCAACACAATATTAACATTATCTGGTAACATTTAGCTCATATGTACAAAAATGTTTATCTAACCCCTTTAATTAATGGGATAGTTTTTTAACAACTGGCTCCATCATACACTTAATTAAAAAATGTTGTAGGAAAGCTAGATTAATCTATCTTGCAAGTTCATGTGCATTCTTCCCATGTTTTGCTTTACATATTTTTGTGGGATTTTGTCAAAAAATTAACCAAATGGCAGTGCCACACTGAAATTAAATCCCAAGCTAAAAGCAACTAATGTTGTTGTGGACAGCTAGTATACCAACAAATGTTGTTATACCAGGTAACCATTATACACCAAAAAAAACACAATTAAAAGGAAGAATAGCTTCAACCAAAAGCTGCAGCTGGTACTTGGACTGAATGAATGATAAACTGTTTTCAGTGAATTCATGACTCAAGCAAGAGAAAGACATAGACAGATATCTCATTTCATATCTAGACTGATCAGCGTGATGACCATATAAGTGTGAAGAGTGACCTACACACATAGCTATAAAAAAATTTCAACAAACAGCAGTAATGTGTTTCCTGCTATGGCATGAATTGCCTGCAGTTCCTCAGATCCTGTGCATTCTCCGTCTTGCTGTGTTTGTCTTTGAGTAGTGCATAAGTAGCCTTTTTCTTCTCCCTTGATAGCCGACCTCGTCTGATCTGTGTCGACTGGCGACGTGAAAGCAGTTTAAGAGCAGCAAAATAAAAGTGGCTATTTTAAGGAAAGCATCTTGAACTTAACCAACCTCAGCTGTCAGCTGCACACCCACAAAGGAAAGTGGATGTGGAATGAGCTGCAAGCGAACTGAGAGGCTACAAGGAATACCAATATGGTTTTTGTTATGTGAGTTTTGTGAAGGTATTCATGGTGCAATTATGGTCTTTATCAGCGTGGACCCCCTGTCATAATACAAGGCCTTGAGATGGTGTCATCCATGCAGAGATAGGGACCCACACAAGTATACACATGAGTCATACAGCAGGATTAGTTTCAAGAGACACAGACCTAAACTTCAAAATCCATAAAATCCACATAGTCTCACACCTTATTGCATCCTGATCTACTGTAGTCTGGACTTCTACTTTGAGTGGGTTGCACATTCGAACCATACGAGGTGGATGTGTGTGAATATGGATGCACAATTTAATGCGCATGTGCATGTGTATCTAATGCATAAGAAGAGCCCATTAATTTTTTGGTGTCAGCTTGTGGGGAGCAACGGTTTGGAAAAAGACATAGGTTACATCCATTTTGGGATTGTCTCCAGCATTGACAGCACTCACAGTGGGGCACTTCAGTCTGTGGCATCAATGGGAAACATGTTTGTACTAAATTAGTCTCTGCATACTCGTAGACGTGACATTTAAAGCTAGAAAAAGAGGCTTTCATGCTGCTCTTATTGTACTTAGAAAAAAATTACAATGTGTCACAAAGAGGTCCAAGTTTTGCATGGGCAGGGCTTTTGCATAGAGAGAGCTTAGTGGCACAAGGACACAGGGATTTTAGGGATGTGTTAGGAGAATTAATAAAAAAGCCAACAAATATTGCCCATTCTGTCATGTAGAGATAAGAAGCCATCTCGAGCCATGTAACGAGCTAAAGAGGAATTTTTAATCAGTCAAGATGGACTTAGCCTATGTTTGTGAAAATGACCCAAATAACCAAATAGAAACATTAATAGTGAGACAAAAAAAGATAACCACTACACAATTCAAACTGATGTAAATATTTTCATGAATGATTTATTGCGTGGAAGTTGATTCAATAAGATTTAACAATATCTGTTTTTTTTTTATTTATTTGAGAAACTTATTGAAAGATATATCAAATTGTCCATCATTGTTATATTATTCTAAGATCACAGATGCCTCTGTGACAGAAGAAAAAAAAATATGTGTGATAGTAGCCTGTGGTATACCATATTTCAGAGTTAATACAGCAAACTTACAGAGAGATAAAAAATAAAAATAAAAAAAATGCAACTTGATATTTTATTGTCTTATTGTGGTCCTCTAGTAAACCGTAAGTAGAAAATAAAATCTTTTTTTTTTCATGTGTATGATGATTCTCAAGACTATTTTCTTTCTTTCTTTCTTTCTTTCTTTCTTTCTTTCTTTCTTTCTTTCTTTCTTTCTTTCTTTCTTTCTTTCTTTCTTTCTTTCTTTCTTTCTTCCTTTCTTCCTTCCTTCCTTCCTTTCTTTTGTGATTCCCTGATATTAGAGCACTCATAACTCAGACCTTGAAATGTAGCTAGCTAATAACAGCTATCTAGAGAGATATTTAGCTAGCTTGCTAGCAAGCTAGCTATGATGCTAACTGTCTACATAGCTGCTTGTAGCTAGAGAGCTAGGTTTTAAATATTTAAATATTACTAAGGAGATTAGATAATTATTATTTCATTGAAACCTTACTAGCTAGCTACAAATAGCTATTTGTTCAATCAAAAGAAAGAAAGAAATGCCTACATCAGAGTGTATTTAGTTGTTCCTCATTAAGTCAGTAACACAAAAAACACATTTAAAGGCATCATTTTAAAAGGCAAGTAAGAAATGTTTTTTAAATGTGTTGCTTCTAAAATTGATGGCTTCATATCTTTCCCTGAAGAGAGGAAGGAGAACAGGCAGTGGGTCTTATATAATGCTGTTTTTGTAGTTGTCCAGCATAGATATCCTCTGAGGGTGGTTGTGTGGACCCAATTGCATCCTGAGCTGCCTTCACCACCTGCTTCATTTCAGTGCAGCTGCCATTCCATAGTGTGCAGCACAAGGTAAACAGGTTGTCACTGGTGACATAATAGAAGTTTACTAGGAGTCGTCGAGGTAGGTGTATCTGCTTTAAATTTCAAAGAAAGTGAACTCTGTTTGGCCTTCTCCCCTGGTGATGAGTGTTGACAGACTACATTACAAAAATGTGGAGTTTTAGAAATCTGAAATTACTTTGGTGCAGAGGACAGAGGCATCTGGATTTTCTAATAGATAAAGTCATCCTGTTTAGTTGGTATTCAATATGGTTATGACATAAGGAAATGCTATAATAAATAGCTGTAATAAGTTCAGGTTGGAGGGGTATGTGTCCCTGCTCACAGGGATACATATCCATCTCACTTGGCTCCCTGATCAGCTCACATTAATTTAACAGGCCTAGATTTAACCGATGAGGATGTTTGCAGAGGCTGGGTGTCATTAAAAATGTGGGGTTTTGAAAAACAGAAATCAGACTTAAAATATTTATTAGAACAGATAGACAATCACATCAATCATGTACTTTTGTTTAAACTCTGGCTGTCAAATGATAATCAGATTAATCACAGCTTACAAATTAATTAGTCATGATTAATCACCGTTCGTGACTGCCTTAAATATGCCTGTTTTTACTGTATTGTATCATCAAGAGCCAATGCTAACAAATATTTGTTAACTGACCTTAACTTGCTTAAACATCAGATGTCCAAGGGTCAGTAAATGCAGCATGTAATACACTTCTTTATGTTGTTCTGCATCATCTCTGCCATGTTCTAGATCATGATGCAGAATTCATCCAGCATCATCTCACCAACCGTCTCCGTGGTGATAATATGTAATAAAACCACCAGACTGAAATTAAACAAGCAATATTGATGAAGAAACTCTGGTTAAACTAATGACCTGGCTAAAACATGTTTTTCTTTTGATCATTTAAATGTAAGTGTTTGTGCAGCAGTGTTATAAATCCTACAACAGCATCTATCAAAAGTAACAACTGTTAATAAAATAGATCATTGGCTGTTTGTTTTACAAGTTTTTCTTCACCCAATAATCAGTTCAATATTTCATAAAAATTTAGACCCAAAAAAATGGTCTAATTTGTTTCCCCTTTTCCAGGCCAGTACCCCTGCCTGCCTACCTCCATCAAACTTTTTTAGACCCACTCTCCTGCATAGCTGAAGTATAAACCCTTTCTACTGCCTGTCAGCTACTGTGTTAGAGAAGGGTCCTGCCAAAAACAATACCTTGGGGTGAATATGTGCCAGTGTGAACCATGAAGTTTCCTCCTTCTCAGTTGAATCCTATAAACGCGACATGCTAGCAAAAGAAAATTTGATCAGCTGATCACCGACAGCTGTTATGATTCACCGATCAACAGGAGAGGAGGAGGAAAGGAGGAAGCTGTGCTGCAGACACCGAGACGACCAGAGAGCCACGATGTTATTTTTATCCTCAGATTTGGATCAGACCTCCATGTCTGTCATAACGGAGAACGGGACGGATGTATTGGGCTTGTCATGCTGCATGTGTGTTAAATCTGGTAAAATTATTGTAATGCAAATAACTACATAAATTAGTTACCATCATTAACACATTATTTTTGACAGCCTTAGTTTAAACTGATGTTTAAATGAGTATTTTAATACGTAGGTGTTGACATGCAGTTACTGTGGTATTTATATAATTGTTTATTTATTTTACTAGTAATATCAGTTTGAGTCTCAAAGTATTCTAGAAAAATGTAAACTATCAATTTCTTCCCCTTTGTGTGGCCCAATTTGAAATTGATTTTCCAAATACATTATTTTTGTACAAAGGATCGATATCGAATCGATATTGCTGATACTGGCTTGAATTTTACTTGGTATCAGATCAGAAAGAAAAATCAGTGATATCACACATCACTACAGGGGACTGTATTTTCTTCACAATAAATGACAGCGTCGTCATGTGCTCAATCACAATCACGATGACAGCATAGTGTTTGTCCCTGTGGATAATGGCAACATTTGCCAGCAACGTTTCATACATGGACATCATTGGTTGTTTTTAGGCATGTCTTATTATCTATCATAAGTATGATATCATGTGTAACATCACATGTAGTGTGACGGGATCTGTTTCGCTAACGTCACCTTTTCCAACATGTTAAACTTTATAATGGAAACTTCTGTCTGCTTGTTAGCATGTCAGCTAACATTGTGAATAGTGTATTGATGTTATCCTACAATGCTACTCAGTTCAAAACTAAAATCTAAACTAATCATTTTGGCAAATCTTCCTGCACTGCTTCTGTATTTAAATCATGTTATTGTCATACAATAAATTTGTCACCTTTTGTCACACTTTCTGAGTTTACAGGTATGCAGCTTAATTCATTCATTCATTCTTTGTACCACTTAGTCCATTACGGGTCCCAGGGAAGCTGGAGCCTATCCCAGCATTTAGAAGGTGAGAGGCAGGGTAAATCCTGGACAGGTCACCAGTCCATCTCAGGGCCAACACAGAAAGAGACAAACAACCATTCACACACACACTCCTAGGGAGAATTTAGAGTGACCAATTAACCTAACCTAAGAAGCATGTCTTTGGACGGCAATAGGAAACCGGAGACCCTGCACACATACACGGGGAGAACATGCAAACTCCAAACAGAAAGGCCACCAAACCTCCCCCCAGCCGAGGCTCGAACCACCAACCTTCTTGCTCTTTACATAGATTATATTATTATATTAACTGAGTAAACAAAAGATTATCAGTGAGTTATGTTAAATAGCAGGACTTCAGCCAGTCAATAAACTGTATACTCATTTGTATTTTGAGTTAAATGTTACACTAAGCAGCCAAACATGGCAACAGATATGTGGCAGCTACTGTGTTTTATCTTCATGCTCTCTAATTGGAATGTCACTATTATTTCAAGATCAATTAAATTATTAGAAAACTAACGGTTCTGACTTGGACATGCGAGTCCCTCATGGGGGCATAAATATTTGGGCCAGAGGTGCCAACTAATCACATGCAGTGATCTATCCGTGTGGCAGATGAATCTGTAATGCTGCCACTCTGAGCTCAGTGTGGCATGGTCGGTTCACTAATGAATGGAGATTTAATTTCAGGTGCTGTGCCCCATGAGTGAAAATTATAAATATTAGCACACAGCTGGTTTTACAGTGATACCAAAATGTTCTCATGTCAGCATCGCTCCTGATCAAACCCTCCATAGTGACTGTGTAAGCGTGCGAGTGTAGTTTGTCTGCCACTCCCAGGAGCACTATTCATGTAGTGTGATCTTGTCTCTAATGCCAATAAAAGCAACAGCTTTTCCCATGGTGACACTATTGTGAGAGCTGCTTTCCTTTTCATAAAAGAGTACACCTATTTTTTTCATAAATTACTTTGTTAGGTAATATCTCCTAAATATACATAGTATTAATTGAAAAAATAGTTTTAAATCATTCAAAATTATGCGATACAAGTGGGAGGCCAATTTGCTGCTTTATTAGAAATAAATAATATGCCAAAGCTCAATATTTAGCAACTAAATCATAAATTATGCCAACAGTTGCCTTTAAAATCTGTTTTCCTTGGGGCTGCTGTACAAAATCCCTCTGACCTTGTGGCTAAGATTACATTTTTTCTGCTCCAGTGCAATGCAGTCCTGTAATCTTCCATTAAGAGCTGCACCTTTGCAACAAATTCTGGCAATGCAGACATTTCATGCAACATATGGAGCGTTCCCAGATCTGTCAGCTCCATCGCAGCTCAGGATGTGCCTTGAAATCCAAAGGAAAATAACACTGGGGTAGCTTGTTTAGTTTGTCTTGATGCGCTGATTTGATAACAGGCAATTAATTCATTTCTTGTTTCTCAGTCGCCCCGATAAATTGTATGGCAGTACAAGAGACAGTTGATAGAGAGAATAATCTACATACAGGATACACTCTCTTTCAATGTTTTAATTAACAAGGACATGCTAAAGAAGAAAAAAAAAATCAGTCCTTAACAGTTCTAAAAATTATTCAAATAAATTATCTGATGAACAACAACACATGGTACACTCAACTGTGTCTTTGTCATTTAACAAAAACTGAGCCAAAATGCAGAAAATTGTGTAAAATACTAAAATACAACCCAGCTTGTAAAAACACTTAACAGCAATAACTTGAAAATAACCTGTTTCGTATGAGCTAGAGGATGTGGAGGATGTTTTGGCCCACTTTGGCTTTACACTGTTGGTTTTGGTCATTGTGGTTTGTTGGCATCTTTGTATGCACAGCTCTTTAATGGTGCCACCGGACTATTTTAATCAGGTTGAGGTTTGGATTTTGACAGGGTCACTGCAACATTTGTCCAAACATTGTCCTGTTTCTTGCCCCGATGTCAGTCAAGCTTTAGCTGTGAGAGAGATGGTCTCACTTTTGACACACAGAGGAGTTCATTATTGACTCTGACCCTTACGGCGTGCGGTTGGGGAAACTGTTCATAATTCGCTACTCTAACCCCACGATTTGTCTTCAGTGCTGCCTGAAACAACTCTAGCAACTGAGATTTGTTAGTATTAAATGTCATATTCTCTGCTAGTTATAAGAAGACAGTGTGTTGGAGATGTTTAGAAGATCCTTTCAATTTTCCCAACGAGGGAATTCAGCCTTCAGCTTTCTGTGTTCTGTTGTCACTCATCATTCCACGCCCCTACCTCCTGTAGCCACACCCACTACGCCAGATCAGAGCCAAAAGTTTGAAACTGAAACACATGAATCTGAACGTGTAAAATCAATGCCTGGAGGTGAAATAAAAAATCTGAAAATGTAAAATGACTAAATAAATAAATAAAAAGTTCTAAAAACATAAAATCGGAGTTACTTACAGGGAAATGCATCTTGAGAGGCATGTAAACTAATCTGAAGAACTTCAGTTTTAATGCCATTTTTATTGATTACATGGCAAATATTTCATCAATCCTTTGGAATAATGGCAAGTGTTTTACATAAAGAATCACCCCTTAATCAATAAATGTGTTTTGCTTTGCTCAATATGTTAAAACCAAAGGTACCAAACACTTTAACAAACTGCGCACATGCATAAAAAGTCATATAAACTCACCCTGGCAAATTGTTCTGGGTCCTTCAGATAGACCGATCTCTCCTTGGCGATACTGTTGCTATGGTAGAACTCCACCAGCTCGTTCAAAGATGAGAAGAGCTCATCCCAGACGTAGTACTGACCACAGCGATCCTGCAGGACCTTGAAGTGCTGCACATGATCCCCATAACTGCAAAATACAGACATCAGACATTTATTTCTGACAAAGACAAAAGCATCATTCAGTGTTTGTCACTTGAAGAGAGAAACGACAGATATGTGGAGGAGATGATCTGTTAGAGTCACAGCCTCAGTGTTGCTCTTCAGATTTAGCAAAGGTTGAGTGTCACGTTTGTAAAGAACTAAGTGTCTTCCCATCACAAGTTGTTTTTGGCATACAAGGCATTTGGTCCAGCTTTGGGTTGACACCAACACTCTTGGCCTTTAGTCCACAAAGCCTTCCCTCTAGCTGCACAGCTGTCAGCTGTTGGAGCTGGCATGCATTTTATTACAGGCTTGTTCATTTATCCCCCTTAAAAAAAAAAAAAAAAAAAAAAAAAGCAATGACCTTATTTCATACTTAATTTTATTGTTTCAACATTGAAATTAGGCTTGAAACAAACCAGAATAAAATAAGACTAGGACTATCAAAAACGATTTAAAAGAAGACTAGAGAACTTAAATAAGTTGTATTTATGGATATTTATGAAAGTGTGTATCATCTTTGGAGGATGGATGTAATTACCAATGCAAAGTTGCAAACCCAGACAATGACATTTACATAGGCTGCTTTTGGGGATTCTGTGCAAAGCAGATCATGTCAAACAAATCTTTGTAGATTTGTCAGGCTTTCTAGAAATCACATTGCTCCAAGCAATGCATTTAGAAAATGAACTGTGAGCTTTATTTGCGAGAATCCGGTCTGCACCAGGCATTTTGCAACATTTTGATATAATATATAGATGAAGTGGGGTTTTCTGGGAGTGCAGTGTGATTTCTGTACAGCTAAATAATAAAAAATTAAAGCCAGTGACACAGATGAAAATAGCCACAGTGTTGGAGTACATGCCTCGTTCCTATAATTAATAGAGTTTGGCCAGTGGTCATTGGCATTCACCTGCTTCCCTGTCCTGCTCTTTGGTGGTTGCTAAGTAACTTGCAAGCTTATCTTTAGAAATCTGGACATCTCCCAGTGATTATATGGTTATATAACTGCATCCAATATGCAGCAGAAATCAGTACAACACCCCCAGATTTTTAAACACATCACAAAGTGGGGGTGTGTGTTAGGCTTATGGTAATGATTGCTAAAATGTCATCTCACCAGAGAATAACACTGGTAGCCTACTCCTTTTCTTCTTCTTTTTTTTTATTTAAGTATTCTCATTACTTAAAATAAACACAATATAGTATTTATGGTGTAACCTCACCAAACTCCCGACGTTTAGTTCCCAAGCCTAAAATTGACCATTATCTTGTGCTTTTTTTTTTTTTTTTACCAAGAAATGCTTTTCTATTCAGACACTGAACTGTGTGAACAAACAGAGCTGTCTCCCCGATGACTAAACTGCATTCAGCCACACCTCCACCCCTCTCTTCTCTCCTCTCACCATCAGTCAAACACCCAAACATTATGAAATAGTGAAAAGAAAGGATACTTCTATGTTCAATATTCATCCAATCAAGTATTTTTGTTTAATGTCTATTTCCATCTATGCAAGTTGCAATGCTCTTTGCTCTTTTGTCCCGATGCTATGCCTGTGGGTCTCTATTATCTGACTTCAATCTAACTCCTTTCTGCAGTATCTCCTTTCACCTCCTCATGGTATCTGTTCCACCGTCCATCCATCTCCTTGTTTGGTTCACATGTATCCCCCACTGGCTTTCACATTCATGCAACAGATCTACTTTGATCTACTTTGTGAATGATTTGTTTCAACCCCATTTTCCCCAGTTGTTTGCCATCCTCAGCTGCACCCTCCTGGTGGGGTTCTTTCACTGGTATCAGCTATGTAGGTGTATGATGTTTGTATGGGTGATGATGAACCATACAGTGTAGATCTATCCAAAGGAATGTGCTGGTTATCTCATGACATTTATTATTATGATATTATTAACTCTTACCTCAAACATTTGTTAAAATCGTTGATTACTGGGACTATTATTATTGTCCCGAGGAAAAAAAAACAATGCAAATAAACATTTTTTCTCTTGTTTCTTTCTCTTTTTTTAGTCTTTTTTTCTTTTCCTATGTTAAATAAAACCCAACCATTTGTGTTTGTTTTATTATGCTTTCCCTTCTATGTAACCATATACCCTATGCCCCATTTTAGTTTAGTTTACTTTAGATTCGATAATTTATTTTGAACATGTAATAAGCAAACAAATAATCAGAGATTAATGGACAGACTTACATAATAAAAAGTTTGCTTCAGCTTGCTTTTTTTTCATTTTTTTTTTTTTAAAGCAAACTAAACTACATATGTGCCTTACATAGCCGAAAAGGAGTAGGAGAAAGTAA